>NC_048224.1:114039602-114043911 GCF_002007445.2 Ailuropoda melanoleuca | reverse complement strand
AATTGACAAGGCAAGAAGCAACAGTTGCTGGAGAGGATGTGGAGAAAGGGGATCCCTCCTACATTGTTGGTGGGAATGCAAGTTGGTACAGCCACTCTGGAAAACAATGTGGAGGTCCCTTAAAAAGTTAAAAAGTGAGCTACCCTATGACCCAGCCATTGCTCTACTGGGCATTTACCCCAAAGATACAGACGTGGTGAAGAGAAGGGCCATATGCACCCCAGTGTTCATAGCATTGTCCACAATAGCTAAATCGTGGAAGGAACCGAGATGCCCTTCAACAGATGACTGGATTAAGAAGCTGTGGTCCATAAATACAATGGAATATTACTCAGCCATCAGAAAGAACGATTTCTCAACATTTGCTGCAACATGGGCGGCACTGGAGGAGATAATGCTAAGTGAAATAAGTCAAGCAGAGAAAGACAATTATCATATGGTTTCACTCATCTATGGAACATAAGAACTAGGAAGATCGGTAGGGGAAGAAAGGGATAAAGAAAGGGGGGGTAATCAGAAGGGGGAATGAAACATGAGAGACTATGGACTATAAGAAACAAACTGAAGACTTCAGAGGGGAGGGGGGTGGGGGAATGGGATAGACTGGTGATGGGTAGTAAGGAGGGCACGTATTGCATGGTGCACTGGGTGTTATATGCAACTAATGATTCATCGAACTTTACATCAGAAACCAGGGATGTAGTGTATGGTGACTAACATAATATAATTTTAAAAATTTTAAAAAAATAAATAAAAACCTGTACTGTGGTTTGTACTATAGCCTCTAGAACAAAACCTAGAAGTCTAAAATAGNTTTAAAAATTTTTAAAAAATAAATAAAAACCTGTACTGTGGTTTGTACTATAGCCTCTAGAACAAAACCTAGAAGTCTAAAATAGTGCCCTGTTTTTGGAGGGGAGGGGGCTTTGTTACTGGTTATTAACCAGACTGAGCACATAGGGAGGAAAATCACGCATAGCATAATAATAAGCAAGAGTAGAGATAAGAATTACATGAAACCCAAGGATGGGCTTCAAAAGTAAAATGATCAGAAAATGATTTTTTACTATTTGGGATTTGAACTTGACTTTGAAAATAGGCATACATTAAGGTAGAAAAAGATAAACGAAAACCAATAAAGAATAAATAAAATGTATAATTATCCAGAGATAGTAACACCCATTCTCATAGGATAGTGAGGACGAGTGCCGAGTCTTCATTTCAGAAACAGTAGAAAATAAGGTGGTCATAGGATAAAGATGGATCGTGAAGTTTTGAGAGGAAATGGAGCATTTTTACTATTATTACTTACAGCAGTAACCAGGTGTGTCCCCCATGCCCATTTTTCCTCTTCAGGGTGATGGAAGAGAACCAGACAGACCCTGTATGTGCACAAAGGTTTCTTACACCACAGAAGAGAAAGCCCAAACTCTAAACCGGGAAGATTGTGTAGGCTACCTAGTGCCCTCTACCCTCCTCTGAGAGGGAAAGAAACCTTTGCTCCCTAATGTTTTACAATTCTTTGGAACATGAACAGATAGCCCCAGGTTTTATCTGGGTTTTACGCCCTTGGAACAGCAAGCACATTTAGAAATAAATCTCCAACTCTCTCCAAAGTCTTCTCATTATCTACTCAGTCATCTTTTACTTCCTTTAATCCAGCTTCCAGTTTTCTTTGCTCAGAAATCCCTAAATGTGCAGAAACATGAAAATATGCCCTTCCTGACATCAGGCAGGTCTGATTTAAATCACAGATCAATAATATACCAGCTGAATGCATTTGCACGGTGATTTAATATCTTTGAGGCTCTGTTTCCTCAACTGTAAAATAAAAATAAAACTTTAAGGGACATAACTTAAGAGTTGTGCAATGTAAAAGGGACAATGCATGTAAAGAACTAAAAACATTGCCTGGCCCTGTAGTAAGAGTTTAAGTCATGTAAGCTACAATTATCTGTGTTTCGAATTCTAGGAAGAAGCTTCTAAATTTTCTATAACTAAAATATGAGGGTATTTACAAGTAGATAAGCTTGAGGTGAAAAATGGTGTTTAAGCACCGTCATTAAGAGCAAAGTCCTCGGGATGAGCCAGTTCTGGATTTGGGTTTGAATCCTGACTCTGCCATTTACTGACCTTGTACCCTTGGAGGGAAGACTTGGAGGTATCTCTCAGTCTTCGAAGCTTTCTTTTTTTCGTATTTAAAAGGTTGGTAGTGATATTTCACTGGGATTGCTACAAAAATTAAATGAGATAGAACACAAAAAGCATAAAACCTGGTGTATGTATTAAGCTCTCAGTATATGTTAATCCTTTTATTATTATTTTAATTGTTATTGTTATTACCATGGGATTCCTAAGGAGGTGGGTTTAGAAGTAAAATTTAGTTGAGAGGATAGCCAGTGCACTCTTGGAGTGATACAGGGGTGAGAGCCCAGAATTCGTATGGAAACAGAGGGCGCTACGGCTGCCTAGAACGGTGAGGGACATTCTGAATTTCTCTACTTGCATTTACTTCAGGAAAGAGCCTCAGTTACAAAGAATATGCTCATTTGTGTTTTCCCAAATGGAAGTGGTCTAGGCTTAGTCATGGTAGAGGTTTGGCTAGTATTCTAGTATTCTAGAGTTGAATGCTTTATAGTAATGTAGAAAATAAAACAAATAGGACACATATGACTTTTTAAAATCACAACGGATGTCATACATTTAATGTCTTTTTTATGAATATGAGTCTCAAAACCCTCACAAGTAAAGGAATTATATAAAGTGATGAAAATGGGAGGATCATAAAAAACTCATCAAAGATTGGGGAGAGGCGAGATACAGCTTTAAGGTAGCAATGGAGAAGACAATATGGCTTATGATGATTATTGCCATTTGTTATCAAAGATAGTTTTAAAAACCATTTTTCCCAGTAGAGCATACTTTTTTTTTTAACCTGTGTTAAGTACAAGCTTTGGTAAACACAGGAACCCACAAATGGGTGGTTTAAAATGGTACTTTCCCACAAGTCTCCTGGTGAATCATTTTCTAACAGCTAGAATGCTTCTTTTGTCTTAGAGCCTTTTATTTTAAATTAAATTGAGAACAAATTGCATATTACCCCTTCATAGTATTTCTGCACTTAAGGCACCAGGAAATTCTATAATATGATTCCTTTTCAAGGAAGTTAAATAGAACCCTTATTTCACCAATCATACCAGTTTCTATACCATTTGTGAAATTGATTCTGACCTTACCAGTCTCAATCATGTTCTTCAGATTTGGATCAGTAATTCAATCCTTAATGCTATTGAAGAGTTTAAACTGTACTTTCATAAGCCCTGCCATTTGTTTGCCTTTGTTTTTATAACTGGGAGGAGAGCAATACACACACATTATACACATGTGTATTACACTATATGTTAATACCTAGTAGGGCCTTATATGCGATTTGTATATAACTTATCCTCTGGCCTCATCTTATTATTCTACTCCGTTTTCTCTGTTACTGGTTTTTTATCTTATTGTTTTACATATATATTTTTTTTAAGATTTTATTTATTTATTTTAGAGACAGAGAAAGAGAGAATGCTCCACATGCATGCATGAGCACGGGCAGTGGGGAGGGGCAGGAAGAGGAACAAGAAGACTCTGGGCTGAACATGGAGCCCACCAGGCTCGATCCCACAACCCTGAGCCAAAATCAAGAGTCGGCCACTTACTGACTGCACCACCCAGTCACCCCTACATATATTTTTGGAAAGCATTTTATCTGGGACTCTAAACAAATAAGTAACAAGGACTTAACATCATTTAAAAAAAATGGTTACCTTGTTTCTCAAACACACACACACACACACATAAATACACACACATCTTTGCTGCATTGTGAAATCAATAATTAGTTGCTTTGTAGATCTAAAATATGTATAATACGTTCATAATTATATAGACTGGTCATAATGTTCAAAAGAATTTACAGGTGGGGTTCCTGGATGAGTCAGTCGGTTGGGCACTGGACTCTCTTGGTTTCAGCTTAGGTCATGATCTCAGGGTTACAGGATTGACCCCACATTAGGCTCCATGCTCAGCAGGGAGTCTGCTTGTCCCTCTCCCTCTGCTTCTCCATCCTCCCCGCCCCACTCATGCTCTCTCTCTCTCTTCCTCTCTCAAATAAATAATTAAAACCTTTCACAAAAAAGCAGAATTTATAGATGAAGATATATAATATGCATATTATTTCATGTTCCTTTTTTTAAAAAAGTTGTTCAGGGGCGCCTGGGTGGCACAGCGGTTAAGCGTCTGCCTTCGGCTCAGGGCGTGATCCCGG
>NC_048224.1:113940354-114039443 GCF_002007445.2 Ailuropoda melanoleuca | reverse complement strand
GTGTTCCCTCTCTCGCTGGCTGTCTCTATCTCTGTCAAATAAATAAATAAAATCTTTAAAAATAAAAAAATAAATAAAAAAGTTGTTCAGGTCTCACTTTGCTCCAAAACAGGGTACAACTCTACTAGATACTAATATATAATACATACCTAAAATATATCCACTTAAAGGTAAATGGACCTTTCTAAAGATTCTATGTTTAGAAAATATTTCAGGGGTGTTTTAAACCAATAGTATTGAAAAACCAGTTTAAAAAGGATGTCCTTAAAACTATACTCAACCACTTCCTACTCATTAAAGAAAATCCTAATTTTTAATAAATAATCATTCTCTAAATGTTGACAGGGTCCATTTAGCAATATATAGGCAAGTGCACCTGTCTGCAAACTGGGGCATTTCCGGATAGATAAGGCATGTACACTCTCTCTGGAAGGGGCAAAACAATGGCACACTAAAGCTGCTGGGAAAGTTATCCCAGATGACCCGGGTGAGCCCAATATAATTACAAAGGTCTTTATAAGACCAGATTCAGAAAAAGAGATATGACATTGGATGAAGAGATCAGAGTAATGCATTTTCTGGCTTTGAAAAGGGAAGAGGGCCATAAGCCAAGGAATGTAGGCAGCCTCTAGATGCTGGAAAAAAGCAATGAACAGATTCTTCCCTAGATCCTCTTGGAGGAATACAGCCCTGCTGAAGCTTTGATATTAATCTAGTGAGATTTCTGGGTTTGCAATTTTGAGGAAAATATCATGGAAATTTGGGGGGAAAAACTCATTTTTATTATTTAAGTAAATTTTTCAAATATAAATTTATCTTCTAAGAAACGTTCTCTACTTTGACCTTTATGGCCACTCTGGTTCATTTTCTTCAAATCTTTGAATCATATTGTTTTACTTAGTGCAACATGTTGTGCACATTCCTGGAAATAACCGATGTACTTGTCTCATAAAACACTGTGTTTTTCTTCATGCAGGTGGCATTGTACCTGTGCCAGGCATCCCTGGGGGGCCACCTTGCCTAGTTAAATGTAAATTATGTAGGTATGAGAATAGAACTGCAGGCACCGTTGCAACAACTGATGTTAAATAATACACCGTGTCTAGAAACCAAGTGCAGGAATTTTTCATTGTTTTGGGAATAAAGTTGGCATTAGCATGGGCAGAATGTCATTAATGGAGGCCGTTAACTGGCCATGCCATCCAGGCAAAGTATATCAACAGATTGAGGATAAATTCAGAAGACTGCTATGTTTATAGCCAGAGCTCCAGAGCACAACTGAGAAATTAACAGATCCACAGTGGATAGTAGTTTCCTTTTGCACCTTTCCTCCTCCAGTTCACATCCTATTACGTGTAAGTAAAATAAGTTCCCTTTTGCTGCAGTTGAGTCGAAGCTCTATTGCATTTTGTTTTTATTTTTTATTTTGTTGTATTTTTTTTACAGAGGGAGAGAGAGGAAGGGGGAGGTGGTGAGGGGTAGAGGGAGAAGGAGAGAGAGAATGTCAAGCAGGCTCCATGCTCCTGGCACGGGGCCGATCCCACAACCCTGAGACCATGACCTGACCCAAAATCAAGAGTTGAACATCTAACTGACTGAGCCACCAAGGTGCCCCTACAGTGTTTTGTTTTTAAAGTTCGCCTAACCGCTCTCGCCATTCACATGCTCAGTTTTATCCTCTCCTGTCCTTGTCCTTAGAGCTTCCTGGAAGAGTCTGACAGCATCTGAGCTGAGTGTGAGATCTCCTCTTGATTGAATCAAAAAGTCATGTTACTTCTCAAACTTGTATTGATTCTTTTTCTTAACATTTCTGCTCACTAGACTCCGCTGTTTGTTCAGTTTGGTGGTCAGCGTATTTCCCACCAGGTAGTAGTAAAACCAAAGTTTATAAGGCAAGCTGAGATTTCGTTTAGTTTTATAATAGCATCCTTTGGAAAGAGTAAAAAGAAAGCATGGAGAGACATTGAAAGAATGATAAATATATGTATCTTTTTCATTATGTGTTGGGAATTAGATCCCAGATGCAATTTGTTCTTTGCTAATGGCAAGGTAACTGAAAATGGATATTAAAATAAAGCTAGTTATACTAAATACATAGCTGAGTGGTAAGAAATGTCCTTTTGTTAGAAAATCAGTTTTTCTACACAGACATAGATTTGTTTGATGCAGTGTTTCAGTTTTCATGAACACCTGTGAGCTACCGCCATTAATGATTAGACAGCTGATGCTGGTTTCTCTCCTGAGAAAGTGAGGTGACTAATTGATTAGCTTTTATACTACATTTGTGCTTTCTTTTCTTACAAATTTTTCTGCATTATCTCTAAAAGATTTCTGGTTTCCAAAATGTGAAGCTTAAAATGGATAAGCTACTGTGATTTCTTGATGTGACAAAATTTCTACTTTCTTCTTCCATTTCAATGATCTGGACAAGGAGTATGTGGCTCCTTGAACAAGATAATAGGATGCTTGTTGGCCATGAAAGCAAACTGGAAAAATAGATACTAGCACAAAATTATGAGAAATTTGAATTTCAAATCACTTAAACTTCAGTGGTAATGGTACCACTAAAAAAGAGAATTTTTAAGGCAAGGAGTTAAAACTGGTGTCTTATGTGTAAAACACTTTTTCTCAGTTGGAAGACTCTGGAACAAGATTTATCCTATATACTATACTATGACACGTAGGATTTGGGAAAAATAATTTAATCAATTTTCTCTCAGTTCCATAGAAATTCTCTTACCTTGACCTTAATTATGAAGTGACTTGTGTATTCCATGTTTTAGTTACACACTAGACTAATAATGATCTTAAAGATCTGTCTAACTCTTTTTAAGCTTCATAAGAAGCTTTTTTCTAGAAACCTATTGCCAATGTTTAGCTTAACTTGTACTTGGAAAATAGAGAGTGGTTTTATCCAAAGAGTCTCCCTAGATTGAAAAGGTTAAACTTCACTATTTTCTAAATCTACTTTTTCCATCCTATAAACTAAAGATAAATGTGTAAGTGCTAAGAACAGAATGTCTAGTTGTTGCTTTTTTAACATATACTGTATAGAGAGAGAAAATTTCAAAGTGCCACATCACTTATACAAATGACTAATCCCCCCCTTTGAGAGAATAGATTAAACCAGTTTTGTATGTACACTTAAGGCAATCAGGGTAGTTACACAGAATTAAAAGAGAACCTCTCTGGGATTCACGTAAATGAAATATAATGAACATCTGCACTGAGGTGTTTTGTGGGATAGTCACTATGAATACACCATCGTGCCCAAATGGTTGGGATCTCTAACCATGTTACTTACAAGCAGTTCCTGATGACCTAACCTGCTTTGTACCAGCACAATGATTTATATGTCCCTTCAGCACTCTCCAAAGTGTGCCCCCTGTACATCAAATCCTCCCCCTCACCTATTTCCATTTCAACATCTAACATATTTCCCTGAAGGCAATATGAAACTTGGCCATGACTAATTGCTAATACTGATACGTAGTGTTAGCAAAAAGTCATTAGCTGGTGCAAATTTGGCTGGGGATCTGCAGTGTTGGTTATAATCGACACCATGGTTCAGACATGGATTCTGTTAAGAATGAGAGGAGCCAGAAATCATCAACTGGAGTGGCTAGTCCCATAGGCAAAAGGCAGGTTGATGTGATTGAAACAAAATGCCCTTCCATTCTAACCCTGTACCTATTTAGAAAGCCCTTTGTTTAATCCTGTATTGCCCAAGGCTACAGGCAGTAGGTCATGTTTAATAAGGAGCCCACTTCCAATTTGTAATGCCCTGTTTTAGAGGAAAATAGCATCATAAAAAGAACTCTAGGCAGTAGGTCAGGAAACCTGGGACCAATCCAGGGCATTTCAATCCCACAAGCTTTCATCAAGGGCTGACCATCTAAAGATACTTGTGTTCAGGAAAGCAGGCTGTGATAAGGCATGTCTTTAACTAGCAGGAGCTTCCACTAGTCATTAGGAACTGATACCATATTCCTTAACTTTTCAGTGCCTCAGTTTTGAAAGTGGAAACAATTAGCTCTCCTGCAGCATATTTCACATATATACTGTAATGCCCATCAGACTTACAAATGAGAATAAAAGCATCTAGTCTTAAAGAGATCCCATCCCACAAGAAGAAAACCCAAGCTGGTGTCACTATGTACTTTAATCCACATTTTTTTGGCCTTAAATGTTGCTGAAGTGATGACAACTAAAATAAATGGGCCATTGACTAAAGCTTCCTGCATTTTATTTTTCTACAAATGATTTCTTGATCACTTATATTCGTTTACAGTAATTTTGTTCCTATGAAAATGTATTTTTTAAAAAAGAAAGTGTATTAGAGACCTATTATGTAAAAGAAAAGTAAGGAGAAGTGGAAGGATTCTTTGAAGGCCACAATGAAGAATCCTTACTGAGAAGTCAAGCACAGGGTAGAGCACACCTAAGCAGTAATCAAAGTAGATTATTTAGGAAATAAATGTTACAAAATGAAAATAAAATTTGAGGAAACTTAGGGAAAGTGAGGGGGAAATGAGACAACAAAGGAGATCATTAATATGATGATTTTTTCTGCTATGTCTGTTCTTCAATCCTTTTCCCCCAAGCTTCTCAGGAAGGTGCTAAACTGTGGCAAAATGAGAGGCTGCCTCTACGGCGTGATTTAAGAAACATAAAAGAAAAAAAACCCTACAAACCAAAAGTCTCTCTCTTCCATTGGTCTGCCACATAATCATGATGTTGGTATCAAGTAATAATAATAATAAAGAGATTAAGGAAATTTAGGGACTTTATTAAAATACCGTTCTCCATGAGGCAGTGTACACGAAGCCATTATCAGACAGTGATGCAAGCCTGTATGAGATTGGGCAAGCAGCCTTGTGAAGAAGCTGAAGGGAAGTGGACAGCAGATTGCAACAGCAGAGAGGGACTTGGGGAGGCAGCACCTGAATGGGAAAATCTGGATGTAGTTACTCAGTAAGGGAACTAGACCATCAATAGCACCGTGAGGAACCTGAGACCCTGGGCTGTAAAATGCCAGAATTGAGGAGGAATTATGAGCAGATGGATGAGGAAGCTTGTCAGTATATTACTATTTCACAAAATTCCTTAAAGCCAGTCCTCCCATAAATGTTCACTTTGGGGAAATAGCTCTGTTCTTTAAAATCTCCCACGTATGATTGTTAAACTTCCCATGAGATTCTTTTTTTAAGACCCCATTTATTTATTCATTTAGAGAGAGGGACCAGGGGAGAGAGAATCTCAAGCAGACTCCACACGGACCCCAGGCTCAATCCCACAGCCCCGAGATGATGACCTGAGCCGAAATCAAGAGTCAGACACTCAACTGACTGAGCCATCCAGGCACCCCAACTTTCCATAAGATTTTATGCAAAAGTGATATTCTCACTTAGCAGTTTGATTTTTCAAAGACTCCTTCATTCATTTATTCATTCATCATTCGGCAACATATTTTTACTGAGTGCCTAAGAGTAAAGGCGGTGCCGTGTCTGAAGAAAAACAGTAAATAATCAAACAGAAGCTGCTTCTCACATGGAGTTTATGGTCTAGTGGAGACAAACCAGTAAACAGGCTAATGAAAGAGTAAATGATACGACACAGAGCTGAACCCCCTGTGCTGGGAGACTGCAGAGGCAGAGCCGATCCGCGGGGGAAGGGACTGAGAGGCTTCCTGAGGACGGAGGCATGTCAGTTTTAAGTTCTGAAAATGTATAAAAGGCAAAAAGAGAGAGAGAAGGATAGTCGAGTGTTCTGGGCAGAGAAAACAATATGCGTGGAGGCCGACAACAAGAGAAAGCACAGCACAACTGGTGAAAATAGTCATGTCGTCTGGCATGCAGAGTTCAGGTGTAGAGTGTTCAGAGATGACACGAGGCTGGAGGTCAGGTTCCAGAACATGAAGAGCCTCACAAGCCATGCTAAGCAGTGGGTTTGGACTTTAGAGAGCACTGCGGAGCCAGTGAGGGAGAATTGGGTGCAGCAGGAAATGGACACAGGCTGATATATAACAAGAACTCAATAAATAACCACTAGAATCAATGCAATTATGAGCAAAAGAAAAATGATACAAGCGAAAGAAGTCCATCTTGGAGAAGGTAAGTCGACAGGTGAAGCTACCTTAAGAGAAGCTACTTCCATTTAAACTGAGGGAATAAAAGAAAATAAGAAAATAGAATGAGAGTGATAGGCTTACAGGTGGTAGATGTGTGTATGTGTGTGTGCACGCGCATGTGCGGGCTACCATAAACAGGAAAGAGTTCAACATGCTTATGGGCTAAAAATAAGGCTTCAGAATGACAATCAGGAGAAGAGAAAGGGGACACACTTGAATGAGACAAAGAAAATTTCTTCCTCTGAGATTTGAAGAAAATAGTAGGATTGGTGAGGTTACAAGTATTACGGGAGGAGGGGCTAGGGGACGGGAGTGTGCACTTTGATGACTTCTATTTTCTCTAGGAAGTAAAAGACAAAAGTCACTGATTAAAAGTAAAAGGCCTGGAGCAACACAGATTGAGGAAAGGGGTAGGATTTGCAGTATCTGCTTCAGAGAAACAAAGTTGATTAGAACGGGGAAGAAAAGTATCGCCAAGGAGAATATGGGTTCAATTAGGGTTGGAAACCAATTTCTAACTGTTGATCCTCTCAGGAAGGGACAGACCTTGAAGACACCAACTTTTTTGAGACTATCCATAGGGGGAGTTCATAAAACATAGAACGGGGATCAAGCTAGGGTATTCAAAATATTGGATAATCAGTTTAAACATAGCAACTCTTAGAGATTAGCTTGAAGTTAGCAGATGAAGCTGGTAAAAATAAGCCGAGATGCCAAAACTGGAAACAGGGCAAACACAGATGGAATGAGGAGGCAAAGGGTCATAGCCTGAGCCATACAGGAGAGAACAAAGCCTGTGGGCAGCAGAGGCTTGATTCCGGAGAATGCATTTTGTAAACACAGTTATTTGGCTGCTACATTCATTTTGCCTGTGGTTAGGTGAGTTCCAGCTGAGTCCAGACAGGACACTTACAAGGGTATGCATGGATTCAGGGTACATGATTTTTCTCTAGCAATCTCCATGGCCCTGGAGTAGGAACAAAGAAATCAAAGAGATGCAATAACTCGAGATTTCATATTAGCTGAACAGGAATGTTGGAAAATCAACTAACAGAATGATCCAGACAAGACTTTTTTAAAAAAAAAAGGTAGTGTTGGCAAAAGTTTGCTGATAGAGCAAAGAATAGGGGACTGAATGGCTGTGGACAAGTGAAAGAAAGGGACTGAAAAGGGTGGTTATATCTCCTGAAAAGGCAATGCCGTGTTCCAAAACAGTTTTTCAAATCAATTCTGGAAATGAGTAACATGTAACCTGCAATTAAAGTTTCTGTTGTACATAAACACTTAGGAAAATGAAGAAGATGGAAAAAGAGAATATGATGCTTCTTCCCATATTTTCCAGTTCATCAAAAAAGAAAAGAATGTCAATGCTAAGCGAAATAAGTCAATCAGAGGAAAGACAGTTATCATATGATCTCACTCATTATGTGGAATTTAAGAAACAAAACAGAGGATCCTAGGGAAAAGGAAATCACAGAGGGAGACAAACCATAAGAGGCTCTTAATCATAGGAAACAAACTGAGGATTGCTGGAGGGGAGGAAGGTGGGTGGGGGTTGGGGTACCTGGGTGATGGACGTTAAGGAGGGCAAGAGATGTAATGAGCACTGGGTATTACATAAGACTGATGAATCACTGAACTCTCCCTCTGTAACTAATAATATACTATATGTTAATTAATTTATTTTAAATTTTTAAAAAAAGAAAGAAAAGAATGTCAGGCTATGAAAAAGATCAAATTATGTGTATTTCAGTGAGCATCCAGAAGAGTATGTTTAGGGCAGAAAGTGAGAATTTTTCACAAATAAAACAGAGACATCTCAATTTAGGTCCTTCTACATGAATGGTTGTCCTTTGTCACTAACCCTTGAGGTACTATAGACCTGAGATGCAAATCAGAAATTATCATTTTCATGGTACTTTGCTGTCCACAACCTCAATTTGCCTTCTACTATGTTCGGTGACTCTCAGGGAGAAACAATGTTGCCTCCTTCCCCATTATATAGAAGTAGAAACTAACACTAAGCAGATCCCTTAAGCAGAAGTTCTTCTGGCTTTAAAGCCCAAATTTCTTCCCTAATGCCACACATTATGAGCAAGACAAGCTTTACATCTCTGTATCAAAATGGAGAAAAACAGAGATTTCCTGTCAGGCAGAAACATCAGCTGCTAACTTCAGACCCCATATGAATAAGTGGTAAGAATAATACTTTTGGTTTCCTGGTGTCATGCAAGAATAAATCTATAGTATTTAATAAGTTATGAAACTACATTGCTATTATGAGGAAATGTTATCTCTTTTATCACTCAATACTTTGTGTAAGCATAAATCTATAGGCTTGGCAGAATTCATAATGACCCTATGTGCCCACGACTACGGCTCAATTGCTGTTTATTACTTATAAGAGATTCCTTGCTGCTTTTCTATTACGTCATTTAAAATATTGATCTTATGTTATTACCCGTATGATCATGAATCAAGTTCTGCGTGTTTACCTGCTGCCGCTGAAGACACTGACCTGACAGTATCATAATGCGGAATTTAAAGTATACAACTCCCTAAGGAAATTTGCTGAAACCAGTTGGACCTACTTTGAATTATTTGTTTGGTTAATTATCAANCGTGTTTACCTGCTGCCGCTGAAGACACTGACCTGACAGTATCATAATGCGGAATTTAAAGTAATACAACTCCCTAAGGAAATTTGCTGAAACCAGTTGGACCTACTTTGAATTATTTGTTTGGTTAATTATCAATGGCTCCAAAAGCGGCCACTGTAAAAGCTTTCCCAGTAAATTGCTTTCAAAGCCTTGGGCAGTTTGGAGACATTATGCTGCTCTTACACTCCACACAAGGTTCTCTTTGTTTTTTGCCCTGTACGTTACACATATCCTTGCACTTTTCACTAATGGTTTGTCTGCAGCCCTGCTTCATGATCAGACTGCCCTGATAACTTGGTCTAGTCCTCTCAGAAGGGGTTTGAATTGGAACGCAAGATCGTTACCATCATAATAAACATACCCATCAGGTCACTATGGATGAAGAAGTTAAACGTGCGAGTCTCCAAGTCCTTATTACTCAATATATTTCTTCAGGCTTCCAGGGCCAGACTGACATTACCACATCATATGGCTGTTGCGTCCCTTATTATCTTATTATCTTCTCTTAATATCCGCGGCAATTAAGATCTTATCCAGTGTGTCTGGAGGAAAGGTGACCTGGATGAGACTTCCCGAAGATGTTATCTGATGCAGGCAGTGAAGCTCTGATGAAAACATAACATTGACCGAAAGATACTGTCTTTGTTCCAGGAAGAAGATGGACTGTTTGGATTTTTATTTCTTGTTTTTAACGTATGTGAGGTGATTTGCACTGTGTCAGCTCATCTAGTTGGAACTATAATTTTCAGAGCTCCTTTCCAAGTTCTGAGTTCCTGTGAACCACGAGAGCTCTTTGGGGTGATAGCTGAAAGATGGAAAGAAGCAGCGGCCGTAGCCTTTTACAGTGCAGAGGCCGGTGTGAGCCGTGGGGTGTTGTTGCACCGGGGGTGTGCTGTTTCGGCTCTGCTGTCTCACCCTAAGTGGACCTCAGCCAGCCTGCAGCAATTCCAGTAAACCACCAGCTCTCCTCCTTCGGCTTCCCCCAGTCCCAGCAGTGTCTGCAGCTCCTGTGGCAACAGGAGCACTCACTCTTCCGGCTCACGCTGGGTTTCCTCCAGTTTCTCTGACTTTGGGGCCAGCTCCCAGAGTTGGGCCCCATGATGAAGGACACCAGTCTCACACTCAAGTCACCAGCGGCGTTGATGTTGACCCTTGGTGGTGGCAAGAGACCTATACACATTCCAGCTTCCCTCGTGGGCACAAATTTGTCCTGTCCCTCACCAATATCACCATCTTTCCTCCCCAGTGGCCTCCCTTGCTGACCTCAGGCTCAGCATCCAGTGTAGAAAAACAGCTTATATAAGCTGTTCAACTAGTTGCTACAAATGCGTAAGGTCAAATCCCTGTGATAGACCCCCGAGTTTTTGTTACTCCTAGTGGCTTCTGTTTCTCCAATCCAAACTTAACTAATAACATTTGCATATCTGTTATACTCAGGGGGATAATATCTACCAAAATATGCTTCAACAACATACCTCATGTAACCCACNCAGCTTATATAAGCTGTTCAACTAGTTGCTACAAATGCGTAAGGTCAAATCCCTTACGCATATCTGTTTTGACGCATACGTCAAATGCATATCTGTTATACTCAGGGGGATAATATCTACCAAAATATGCTTCAACAACATACCTCATGTAACCCACTAAAATTTGGAGTGCTAAAGGAGAAAATCCCACATTTATTGTTTTAGATTGCTATTTCAAAGCTTCTATCCTTTTATGTAATTTTATTTTTGAAAAAGTTTTCCATGGGTAAGCTACAAATAATATGAAACTATTGGAAACTTAAGAGTACCTCCAATAGACCATTCTAAAAGCCACATTCATGCAAAATTAATTCAGTAGTAAGAGAACAATGTTCTTAATTAAGACATGGGTGAGTTTTTGTAATCCAAACCATTGAAAAAAAATGTCTAATTCTGACCTCATAAAAAATCAATTCTTCTTATATTGGGGAAAATAAGAGAACTCATTAAAGTCATTCCAAGGACTGGAAGACTATTTAAGTTGTCAGAGAAATATCTTATAGTGAAGACACTTCCCGTAGGTAGAGTGAAACCAGCAACAGAGCTAAAAAATTATTTATGAATATGAATGTTTTCCCCAATACATTTCCCCATACAAGCTATTAATTTAATTTATATCACATAATTTTTTAACACAAAGAAAGTTAGTTCTATTTAATGTCTGGGTTAAAATTTTAGATTAATGGACAGGCTCGCACAGGTACCCCAGTGACCACAAAATAAGCAGAGTTCAAAGGACAATGGCCTTTGTAAAAGGATAGGATTATTTCAGTAGAGGGATGAAGAAACATGTTTTAGAAGAGGCAGCTACTCTTGAAAGGTAAATGAAGTTTCAAAATGTAAAAATAGAACTACAGATACTGGCAACAAAAGGAGAAAGGTACTGAAGTGCAAAAACTCCGAGTCTGTTTTAAAAAAAGCATGAAGGCATCTCAAGTATAGTATATGCATATAGGGGAGCGGTAAGAGGTAAACCTGGGAAGTAGGTTGCAGCATATTATGGCCTAGAGAGCCCTGAATGCCAAACTAAATAGGGTTTTTGGGTTTTTTTACCTTATTTTATTGGAATAAGTATCCCAAGAAAGCACCTCCTAAGAGAGCATTCTGGAGACAACTACTGACTTGGAAGTTTTATCTAGCAATAGTGTGTGGGTTGAAGCAGATGGTGTGAAGCTAAGAGTTGTGGGGACCACTTCAAAGACAACGTGACAGAGCAAAAATACTGAGGACCTGGAAATTCACCCTAAGTATGAAGTGGAACTGTTTTATTATAAAAGTGGGGGAGGTTAGAAGGAAGAACAAATGAAGTTTTAGGGACATGTTCATATTAATTTCCTAAAATAGAAAGTAAGGTCATTTTTGAGAAGAAGGATTTTGAGGTTACAAGAATTTGTTTACTTGTTTTTATGCAAGGATAGCTGACAGGTGATGTTACATTAGTTTCAGGTGTACAACACAGTGATTCAACAAGTCCGTACGTTCTGTGCTCACCACGAGGGCAGCTACCATCTGTCATCATACGACACTATTACAATACCATTCACTGTATTCCCTATGCTGTGCCCTTTATCCCCATGATTTATTCATTCCACAACTGGAATCCTGTATCTCCCACTTCCCTTCACCCGTTTTGACCAAGCCCTACCCCATGCCCTCTGGCAACCATCTGTTTATTCTCTGTGTTTATGCATCTGTTTCTACTTATTTGTTTGTTTGTTTATTTCATTTGTTTTGTTTCTGGATTCCACGTATAAGTGAAATCATATGGTTTTTGTCTTTGTCTGACTTATTTCACTCAGCATCCTACTCTCTAGTTTCCTCCATGTTGTCACAAATGGCAAGATTTTGAGGTTACAACTTAAGGAAAGTAGAAAAGGTTGATGAATCAGTGTCTATGGTAGCATTTGTCCATCACCCTTGTAGTTCCAGTAACTGTCCTGTCTGCTCTGCCTGGTCCATATTGTTCCCACTGGAACTGCCCAGTGATTCTATCACAAAATGCCTCCTTGGCTACAGCTGATTGGCCCAGATCTGGGCACCAGACTCAAGTATAACCAATCACAGCATCCATCTAGAATGTCTGGAACTGAGCCACAAAAGTCAGTGTCTTTCTAGAAATCTGGGTTTTATGACAGAAACCAGAATGCCATGTCCTACCGGCCCTTCATTGTGTTTCCCATATGTTTCCTACCATACAGAGCAGATGTGATCTGCGCAAAAAAAATAAATAAATAAAAATAAAAAATAAATGGTATAATAAAGAAGATAATAAACACAGGTTGGAGAGAGATGGAATGTTATCCCCTGATTCCAGGTGTTACTGAGGACCTGTCCTATTCCCATCCTTTTATTCTCTGAGACAACCCAGAAAGATTTTAACAAATTCCTCTGATTGTTTCAGCTAGTTCACGCTGTTTTTCTGACACTTGCAATAAGAAGGTTGTAAGTAATAAAAATTGTTCAGTGGAGAAGTAGCAATAGAGCTGACTAGGGAGACATCTAAACATTACCAGACACTGTCAAGTCACAGGACCCAAAAGAAGTTGGGGAAGACAGATGGTAACAGTGTTCATTTCCTTGGTGAGCACTTTTCTGCAGAAGCATTCTGTAGCCCGGGGATAGGTGAGGAGAAGGTACGCCATTGAATTGATCAAAGTTTGTGATTTTAATTGTAAAGGAACTCATTGGAAGAGCAACACGACGCAAGGTTAGTGATATTGACAAATGTGATTAAAGCTCAGGGTAAAGTGTCTCTCAAAGAGAATAATGAGATCCATTAGCGGTATCTGTCCTGACCAGAGGAAGAGGAGGCACAAGCATGATTTTTAATGCATTCCCTTTCTCCTCTTCAGGGTCTAAATTTATACTCCATGACTCTTTTAGCAAAACCAAATGAATGTAACTGCCCAACTCAAGATTACAGTAAAGAAACTGATGCAAAATCCCTGAGCAAAACTAAGAGTGTTGTCATTTATTTTTGTTTGTTTGTTTAAAACAAAACAGATGTCCAGGAGACAAAACCAGGTGGCATATCTTAGAAATAAGATACTATAAGAAACAGTCACACAAAGAAATGAAAAGTCTGCCCTTATGACATGTGAATTAAAAAACAGGCTGAAAAGAGAATTATGTACATACTGTGTACAATTTACATATTATAAAATAAAATAGTAACAGAAAATACCAAAATTCTGTAGTTTCCATTTCCTGTGTTTTCTGTTCTGTAAGATTTTGATGTGGGAACAATTACTGTTGGTGTCCCACTCAAATCCTCTCACACTTATCATTTCAATACCTGCGGTCTGTACTTCCAGCGGCCTACACCTGCGTTTTGTTGCCTATATATTTTATCTGGCTACCAAAGCCACTGTGGCCTAAGATTTAACACCCCCTACGAGCATCCCTCAACCAGTGACAGAAGGGAGTTTGGTGTATAACTATTCCAGCTTGCTCTCCCCACCTGGTGGTAACTCTAAAATACACCCAGATTTTCTCATTAAAGCAAAATGTGGCTATGGCCAGTAATAACCTGCTTGCTAATGAACTTGTTACTGGCTGCCTTTCCTTCTGTCTTTCACTTTCCTTCTCTCTACTGACATTTCCAGAAATGTTCTCTCAAATAAGTAATTTGAACTTGAATACTTGTTTCAGGATTTGCTTCTGGGGTTATGCAAACTACCAAAAAATTCAGGGTAGAGTCAGGAAAATAGTGTTGAATCATCATTCTGGGACCTCTTTTCTGAGAGTTCAAGATTTGAAGAGTTTTATTCTCTGGGCTAAGAGAAGTGTCAGTTCTTTAATTTTAGGCAGTTAAAAGGTATGTAAGATCTTTGCAATATTAAGGCTTATACAAAATTGAACAGGATATGAGAAGAGGGTTAATATTTTATTAAGAAAGGCTTTTCTTAAATCTATAAATGCAGTTCCTAATCATTGCAATGAAACTACCTGTATGTTAAGTGAAAAGCTGTTTTGGTATGTTGATCCTAAAATATTGTATAAACAATATACAATATCATAACTTTGGATTATACAGTTGACCCTTGAACATGGGCTTGAACTTCATGGGTCCACTTATGCACCCATTTTTTTCGATTAAAACAGTACAGTATAGGTAATGTACTTTCTCTTATGGTTTTCTTAGTAATATTTTTTCTTTAACTTACTTTAAGAATATAGTATATAATTCATATAACATTAAAAATATGTGTTAGGGATGCCTGGGTGGCTCAGTCAGTTAAGCATCTGCCTTCAGCTCAGGTCATGATCCTGGAGTCCTGGGATCAAGCCCCGTACTGGGCTCCCCGCTCAGTGGGGAGTCTGTTTCTCCCTCTCCCTCTCCCCCTTCCTGCCGCTCATTCTCTCTCTCTGTCTCAAATAAATAAATAAAATATTTTTTTTTAAAAAATATGTGTTAATTGACTGTTGATGGTATCAGTAAGGTTCCAGTCAACAGCAGGCTATTAGTAGTTAAGTATTTGAGGAGTCCAAAGTTATACTGGGTGGGGGTTGGCATCCCTAACCCCCCATATTGTTCAAGTGTTGACTGTATTAACTTGTAACAATTCAGGAAGTAGCTAAGAAAACGTACAAATGTAAGTTGCTACAATAACTCCCACAATTGGTTTCACACAACTGAAATTTAATTTCACACTCTTAGTATCCAATGCAAGTGTCCCAGGTCTAGGCTAGCAGGAGAGCCTTTTCCACATAGTCAGCCAGGAGCTCAGCATCTACTTACTTCTACCTAAGTTACTCCAGGGGTCTTCCCCAATCCAGCCAGCCAGAAATGGAACAGGACAGAAGGAATGAATCCTGGGAGAGATTTATGGGGCTGGCCTAGAGAAATACTTTATTTCTCTCATTGCATTGACTATGTCTCAGTCACGTGACTGCAAGAAGGGGTGGAGCAAAGAAGTGTTCCCACTGGGAAAATGGGCAGATATTTCCCAATGACAACTCTGCACCTGGAAGAGAGAGTACTTATTGATGGCAAATAGCCATCTCTTCCACAACAAATATTTATTTTCCTTATGCAAAATAAATATGCTAAATAAAGTAATAATATAAACAAATTACAACTGAATGTTAAGTCAAACCATTTTCAAGAATTAGAGGGAAATGTATGAATATATCAAAAATTCATGTTCTTATTAAAATAATCCTTATCTAGTTATTAAAATTTCTCTCCTTAAAATTTATGCAAAAAGCTTACCTGAGTATTCAAAACAATAAAAATATTTTTTAAATTTTCAAAAAAAAAATTTTTGTTTGAGAGTTCAATCTCTGTAATGGAAAGTGCTAATATAATCCAGGGGCGCCTGGGTGGCACAGCGGTTAAGCGTCTGCCTTTGGCTCAGGGCGTGATCCCGGAGTTATGAGATCGAGCCCCACGTCAGGCTCCTCCTCTATGAGCCTGTTTCTTCCTCTCCCACTCCCCCTGCTTGTGCTCCCTCTCTCTCTGGCTGTCTCTATCTCTGTCGAACAAATAAAATAAAATCTTTAAAAAAATAAATAAAAATAAAAATAATCCATAATTGAAATATTTCATTTCTTTATATTGGTCTTCTCCTATACCACTTACTTAAAACTCAGGTAACTATGTATAATGAAATCTAAGAAACTCTTACATCATTTCTGTCACATATTTGTATATTCTTCCTGGGGAGATATTAAGAGCATTTCAGAGCTGCCCCCCCTTTTTTTTCTGAATAAAACTGTATTTATTTTCTCTGACCCAACAACATAAATGCAAGGAGGCAGAGATTATAGAAAATTTGAGGACCAAAATTTGGAGTCAGATAAGTATATGGCAACACTAGCAGAATTTGGAATAAATGGTTTACAAAACCAATATTTCTGTTATAAAGTTCACTGCTACTTCCTGAGTAACAAGCTGGCCTCTTATTTATTTAGCAACAAGCATTTGCATCAACACATTCATTACAATCATCCACATGTGGTCTGTTAAAAGAGAAAACTATGTACAAAACATATTTTCTCATTTCTTTAAACAAAATCCAACATTTGTACTGTGAACTACTTCAGAAAATATACTAGCTTTATTTTATATAGTGGAGTCAAGCTGCATACCTAGGTGATGCTAAGACATCATGTTGTATAGATTTTAAGAAAAGAAAACAGCTATAACACTATATTCCTAACCGATATTACAACACTTGTTAATGGAACTGTTGACTTACGATCACTAACATTGATTGAATACTTATGAAATATGCACCAGTTGTTTTAAGTGCTTTTTATTCTGTCTCATACTATTATTATCCCAAATTTATAGGTGAGGAAGCTGAGATTTAAAAAGTTAAGCATCTTGCCCAAGGTCACAACAAGAGGAAGCAAGAGAGCTGAGATATGAACACCGTTCTACTTGGCTAACTTCTGTGCTCTTACCTGCGATGCTCTGTGACCTTCACCAAAGGGACATCACTGTTTCTTACTCAATGATAAGACAGGCTTAAAAACAGAACCAGTCTACGGCCATACAACCCTGAATGTGCCCAATCTTGTCTAAAAACAGAACCAATTTAATGAAAATGAGCCCAGGCTAACAAAAAAAAAGGGGGGGGGAGAAGATAATAAAAGAAAATTAGGCACTCCCATATCACTAATCCTACTTGATTGTTAACATGACAACTCTTGGAGGTGAATAACATTTTCCCTTTTAAGTGAGACAGCTAAGACCTAAACAAGTTGAATGGTGTGTCCGGCAATATCACACAGCAAGGAAGATGAAGAGCTGAGACTCAGACCGAGGCCTTTTGACTTTGTGTCACTACACGTTCTGCCGCACTACAGAACCTTTTCGAACACATGGTCTTCCCATCGAATATTTTCTTTCATTTCTTAGCACATAAATTTACCTACACTTCAAATCTTGCGATATATTAAATATGTTTTTTTCATTTCCTTTTGAAACAAATCAACCAATCAAATTCAGCATTATTTTGCCAACAATGAATGGAGAGGTTAGTCAAAATCCAAGTCTGCATCTCTGGAGTGATGTTTTCTATCAATATGATCAACAAAAAGGGAGATGGGGAGGGGAGCACGCACAACCCTGGAGGTTCATTTCTCCTGGTCTGATATATAATAGAAACTGGCAGCCTGTTTCAAAAGGACAAGAATAAGAATAAGAAAAATGAAACCTTGAACAGGAAGTAAATGCAGTGATTGCAAAAACAGTAATGAGGCTGGAGTTATGTAACTGGCCCTGAAAGTATTATATGTATGCATGCTTCAAGAAAAAACATCACTCAGAATGTAATTTGGGGCAGATTATGAGGAGACCAAGCATTCTAATAGGGTGAAAGTCTGAGGAAAGAGTAGGGATGTGGTATGAATTGCCCAATAGCGACAAGAAAAATATCAAGAAATATAATATTTGGGATGGGAGAATGGGCAGAGAAGAATCTGCAACTAAGAGAAGAATTTTCAGAAGATGTAGCACCCCAAATGGCAGGAAACCGTGGCAAAATGAAAACACTTTAACTGATTGGGAAAGCGTCCTTAAAAGCTGAGAGTAAACGTGATCATTGCAAGGGAACTTGCAAGAGAACTAACAAGTAAAAACTTAAATACACTCAATTTTTACAAGAGTTATGAAAAATCACAATACAGGAAATAATAACACCAAAAAAAGTGAATGAAATAGAAGGGTAATTTTTAGAGACTTTTACTTCTAGTCTGACATTCCAATTTGAAATTAGACATTTAAAAGAAAAGAATTTTATACAGAAGTATTGTTAAAAAGGTATAACTGTATAATACAAACACATTTTTATCTTCATAGCTACATCATTGTTTAATGTTATACCCAAATGTAGAGTAATGGACTCCAACGGATGACAAAAGAGAGAAAAGTCAGATAACAAGAATGAAGACTCCCTTTTTAAGGCTGCATACTGCATTTCCCATCAATGTGCAAACATAAAACTTGTAAAAATGTATCTCAGGTAATACTTGCTTTGTCATTTTTCCAGACAATTGGGCAACAGAAATGTCATTTGATCCGTGCTTAAGTTCTTGAGAGAACCAGAAACATAATGGGCTCCAAAACACCTAAAACTGCTGGCATCGTGAACACTTCCTGCCTAATTCTGTTGGACAACAGAGACAAAGTAAGCCCTGTAATTACATCCCAGCCTGATCTATGCTTGCAGTCATGTAATTAATACTTCCTCTGTAAAGCAATGGAATAATTTAAAGAGAAGATATTTTTCAACCATGGTCTGAAAAAAAAACTCTAAGAGGAGAATACATGTGCATTTTAGCTATGTACAGACACTTCTGGGATTCCATTTGCGAAGAGAAATTGTAACTAGATTCTCAGAGCTTTCATTGTACCAAGAGATGGAAATGATACTTCCTTCCTGCTAACAGCTATAGTGGGGGGTAGAAGAAAGGGGGACTGGAGCCTATATTTATTCCATGAGGGTTTATTAAAATGGTAAACATAATCTCAGTTCCTGGCTACCTGAGCCTGCTCGTGTGGTGCCAACCACAGTCACAGAGCCTGGGCCAGAAAATCGCTGCAGAAATCTGGCTCCGGAGGTTAGACTTTAACTTACATGGTGGAAATAAGGCACTACACTCCAGCAAATCTATACTGACTTCCCAAAGCCAGGCATGGTTTCCAGTGTCCATTTGTAGAGAGGCATTCACAATCATGAATGCAGATCCCACAAATTCGGAGACACATACACAAAAGTAGAGGACAGGAAGAATGAGAATGTAAACTAACAACATTTTCAACAATTGTTCCAATTGTAAATACATTAACATTATTTTCTTTTAAATAATTTGCATATATGCCCAGTAAAAAATTTATATTTCAAAGTTCCTCTCCATCCCTAAATAAATCCAAAACAAACTTCATCTTTATCTACTTCTTTTCAACTATTTCTGTTTAATATTTAAAATACACAAAGAGTGGCTTCCTAAAACACTCTCCTGCCCTTACTCCTCAAAACACTAGTTAACCTTATTCTCAACAAAAATGCCGTCTCCAAAAAGAGATCTCTCTGATAATTCTTCTGCTTCTCCATTACATCACCCTGTCTACGTCCATTACAATACCCCCCAGTCTCTGAACATTTTGTTTATTGATTTGTCTGCATTTGAAATATGAAGGATGAAATAGAATTCTGAATATGAAACAAGGAAACAGCTACCATGTTTCTCTTAGTCTGCTTGGGCTTCCATAATAAAAATACCACAGACTGGGTGACTTACACTGCAGACATTTATCTCTTCACAGTTTTTAAGGCTGAATCCAAGATTCTGTTTCTGGTGTGAATTCTCTTCCTGGCTTGCCACGTTCTGGGCTATGTTCTCACAGGTGGAGAAAGAGATCTCTCTCTTCTCTCTCTCTCTCTCTCTCTCTCTCTCTCTCTCTCTCTCGGTTCCTCTTTTTATAAAATCACTAATCCCATCAGGGGGACCCTACCCTCATGACCTAATCCAGTCTTAATTTCCTTCTAACTACCTTCACACTGGCGGTTAGGGTTTCAAGTGTGCACTTTGAGGCAGCCTCAAACATCAGTTCATAATGGTAGAATTCCAGATTTGGGGTCATCTCAACACAGCAGAAACAATAGCAAAAACAAATTGCTTGATTATTTGACTAGATTACCCTATAACTCACATAAAGATAATCTGTTCTGTTCCAGCAGAAAAATATAGTTCCCAAATATATTTTCATTTCCAGAGCAACTTGACTTAATGCATCTTTACTCTGGTGGCTTGATTGGTTCCATTTTATATTCAGAAACTCAACTGATTGGCTCATAAATTACAGAGGCTCTTAATTCTAATTTAAGAATTATGCCAAGAAAAACATGAAAATTTAAAGATAATATATGACTCTACATGAATATTTAAAGGCAATAAGCCAGATTTACATTCTGTGAAACACAAAATAAAAATCTTAACAAAAGAACAAGATGATTGATAGAATACATCAAAACACACCACCTTTTTGGCACAGTGATGCTGAGCTCACATATAAATACTCCCCTGTTCTGCAGGCAAGCTCACAGGAGAGGGAGTCCCTCTCCATTGGAGATCACTTTATTTTTCCATTAGAAAAGAGCAAATGGGGATTTTTAATATGCTTTTGGCTTAGGAACTCTGAAATTTAATACATGTTCCAATTTGCAAAAACTGGAAACACAAAATAGGCCAATGGCCCAAGTCCAAGTAGACTCAGTTTTCCAGAATAAAAACTAAAGCACAGAAATGGTAAGAAAACTCTCACTAAAATTACCAAGAGTAAGGGATACTTTAATTGAACATTTTATTCATTGAGCTTATCATTTCCCACTTTCTTTAATTATCAGTCTCATCTCACAGATAGAACCCATTTTAAAATGATCAAAAATGGTTTTTTTGAAAATGTGTTAGATTAATAAACATAGAAGTCAGCAGCAACATCATTCACTCATTTGACATTTTCTGGGTGAACACAAGCTATATACTAAGCCCTGTACTACAAACCACGTTCAGATATCACTTAGGAAACAAATAACTAGAAGTTAAATTGGGGATGTTTGCCCAGAGATTATTTTGAGGACTCAGAGGTTAAGTTCTTCATCTTAAAGCAAAGACATTCTTCTCAAGTGTACAAGCAAATGCCCTCCAGTTAGAGAAAGACAAATGTGAATCTTTCAATCAGATCACAGCAAAAGACAGCACCATGTACTCCAGTTGCACAGAGAGAAGAAAGCTGTTAACACAGGCTGTCTTGAATACCTTCCGTAGTCTCTGCAGACAACCTTACCCAGAGGGAGATTCAGACTGAAGGGTGGTGGCCGTGGCCGGGTGATAAGATTCCCTGCCAGTGCATCTTGCTCTGCACCTCCCGTTTGGATAGGTCAAACCACAGAACTACCACATGCCGTAGACTTACGTAATCTCATCACAATTATTATTTTTCTCTTCTCCAATTTCTACACTGCTGTTCTTTTATTTACCATTCTAGTTCTTGAATCTATCTTTTTCCATCTCTTCTCTAGCATATTGTTACCGTTCACTCTTTAAATACTGAGATTCCCCTGCTTAAGAATCCCATCGTCTAACCCTCAGTCTCTCCTCTGAGTTCCAGATCCACGTATCTAACTCTTTACTGGAGAGTGCCTTTGGGATGTCCTTTGAGTACCAGAAGTTAAACACAACAAAAACTGAAGTCATCATCTGAAGCTTTAAAACCTGCTAGCCTCACTATTCTATTCACTGCTTTGTCAATAGTACCATCAACTCAGAAACACAAACCTAAAATCTGAGAGAGAGACTGACTTCTTCCTTTCCTTCATATTCCAAAGAGAGGTCAGGTACTGTTGATTAAAACTCCTCTTTCATCCCTGGAAGCCTTGGTTTAAACTTTCAATTTTATTTTTCATGTACTTATTGAAACAATAAGATATTATGCTAACTAAACAATGAAGGAGGCTTGAAAAAGTGTCTGTACTAAAGAAACAGACAACCAAATGCAGAATCATATATTAACCTTACTTTTAAGTGGCAGCTCTCAAACTCTCATAGCTTTCAACTCTACTCTTGACCCGGTCACAGTCTTCTCATCAAGATGCTCTTCAACTAATTGAAAACCCTCCAATCATTCCTTATCATCTATAAACCAGGAATAGATTCCTGAGAAGGATTTAAATGAATTTAAATTCCCAAAAATGAATTTAATTTTCTAAGAAAATTAAGGGACAAATGAATTGCAGTCCCTTTGAGAGTTCAGCTCTAAAGACAGAAAAGCAAGGATGTCAAAGCTGGGTATGAACTAAAGTCAGAAAATGAAGAGAATGGAGTGTATCATTACCTCGAAGCCATGAACATAGATCAAAAGAAGGAAAGAAGAAATCACAGCAAAAACGAGCAAGCAAACCAGTAAAACAGATCTCTGTCAGTCAAAGCCTTATAGTATAGCATTTGATAAAGAATTAAGTCAAGAAAACTCAGAAATGATGATTAGGGGCTGGAGTGACTTCTTCAGTGTTCAGCAACTGCTAAAGGAGATTCCTCCAAGAGACCGGAAATAACCTCGATATGTGTGTTCCTTAGCCTGTCCATAAGAGGCAGAGCCCTTCCCTGGTTTGTACTCTCCACAAAATATTCTGCAGAGCCATTATCCTAAAAACTGTCTTGAACTGTAGAATTGTAAACATGGGTTGCTGAGCTACCCAAAAGGTTGTATTTCCCAATGTTCCAGATGAGGCTAAAGCCAAAAAAAATAGTGACGGTCTCCAAAAAGGCAGACACAGTTCTTGCATTTTAAGTACCCTTAAGTCCTCATAGCAAATATCCATACTTTCTGTATGTCATTCAGTATTATAGGGACATATTTTATTTACTCCTCCATTAAATATAAATCACATTATGTCAGGGACTATGCCTCTGTATCCACACAGAAGTGAAAACAAGCTTTTTTTTTTTTTTTTTTTTTACAAGGAAGGCCCTTAAAAAGGATAGTAAAGTGACCGGAAGTTTGGAGTTGAACTATAAAAGTTCATTTTACAGACAATAGTAAACTGAATTTATATATGGGAATGGGCAAAATTAATATTTGACAATGTGGTGATTGTATTAAGATGATCAACATCACTGGGATTATTTAGGTCTGCATGAGGTAAGCCAAGTAAGCAGACTTCATAGGCAAACTTATTTCATCAACTGTCTAACTCATTAAAGAAAGCCTAAGCCTTGAATCCTAAAAGAATTCTAAATACCTCTTAATAGATTCAACAGTTTTACTTTTGCTATTTGCCTTCTTTAAAAGTTAACCATAATTGATGTTAAATAGTTTTATGAGGATCTCTGCATTTGGACATAAACCATATTTGCAAGTTTGCCTTTCTTCAAATGGATGTTTCTCTAAATGGGACCTGTAAGGAAGATATGATTTGCATTTATTAGAAATATTTTGGTGGTAGTGACAGATACTCAGTAAGAACAAACTTCAAATGAGACTTTTTCTTGGAAAGATATAGGAGTATCTTGCAGAACGACTAAGCTACAGGCAAAGCAGAGGACCAAGAATTCAAATAATTCAAGTGCCATCAGGACTGTCCATCTCTCCTCTTTCACCCCATGGGTCACCTTAATCTCTTTCTCTCCCTTCGCAGCATCCCTTTCCTTCCTCTCCTCTCATTCTCTCTCTTATTCTTTTTACCGTCCCTCTCCTAGTCCCTGTCCCCACAGAGAACCCACCTTTGTCCTTCTAGCCAATGAAACATGATATA
This sequence comes from Ailuropoda melanoleuca, assembly GCF_002007445.2. NCBI lineage: Eukaryota > Metazoa > Chordata > Mammalia > Carnivora > Ursidae > Ailuropoda > Ailuropoda melanoleuca. The sequence goes on along the minus strand of NC_048224.1, from coordinate 114,015,859 downwards.
TGTCAATTTGCAACTACTGCTTTCTTTCCATATTAAAACTGTAGTCATGATCAATGCACATGGCAACAAGATAATACTAGAGAAGAGATGCAGTGGCCAATTGTGGCCTTGTACCCATAACTAGACCAGTCAACTCCCCCGGAGGCCAAGCGAACGGGGTACTATAATTTCCCCAGTTTTAAACTAATCAACTATTGCCTAGTAAATTGGCATCTTTAGGACAATGAGGTGGAGTAAGGCACAGTTTCCAGATGAAAAGCAGATTTTTTAAATGTGACACCCACAGATTCAGCTGTTATATAAATTGGTATTCAGTAACTTAAGCATAAATTTCAACAGTCTCTTGTGTAAATAAAGTCCAGGCTGCTTAACAGACCTTATGCCCTGCTTTATTTCCATTGTTATTTATTTAATGTTCCCAATGCTATAATAAAGCATTAAACAGTGGTATTTAACTTCTTTGTGTGAAGTAATTTTTTGTCTAAATGTTTTTAATAAGACGTGGTTTTCTTTAAAGTAAATGGGATGTTCACATGACTAAATTTAAATTGACTTTTATGAGTGAGAATGATTTTCTCAACTTATTGAGAGCAGTGCTTCAAAGAAGCGATAATATAGCAGCTATGTATTTAATATGATAATGGCCTTATTTAAGAATAATTTTTAAAGGACAGTCATGTTAAAATCCCATCCAAATTCTATAGAATTTGTACTAACCATTTCACAAGAATTTTAAATGACATATACTGGAATAAGATTTTTTAAGTCCATAAAAAGAATATTACATTTCTCTGTCATATAAACATGGATCTTCGTATGATCATTATGATCCAAAATATTTAAAAATTAAGTAAATGAAAATATTAAGTGAATGATTACCATAAAAACAGGTTTTTTTAATCAAAAATTAAATATCGACTTAACATAACATTTTCTATTTTGCCCATAAAACTCAAACTCGAAAATTATAGGACTTTCAATCTTTTTCCTTAATTGTCCTCAATAAGGAAGAGGGAGCTATTTGGTCAGGCTCCATGGGCCCCTACATGTACTTGTGAAAAAAAGCTGTGAAATCCTTTGAATCTATATCAGAAGAAAATACCCTTTTACCACAGACTCCATCCCAAATTGGTCTTCCTAAAAAGGAAACAGGAGACAAAGAATGGGGCAGGAATTTCCTGGCTAGTCTGTCTTTCACTGTCTTTTAGACAGAATTGAATTCAAGGGCTGAATGACACCTGACATAATATACTGAGTAAAGACCTCTGGGCAAACTGTCCACCACACCCACCACAGGCTGTTGAACCCCTTTGCTTAATAGACTTGGAAACAATGGCAAAGAAAAGGCTCTTTCCAGAAGCTATAAACTCAAAGAGTTTTAACCTCTCAATCTTCTTTATCAAACCCTATAGGGAATAGAAAGTAAGGAGACATGGAAAAGAATGTACAAAGGAAGGTCTCCTCGCCATCTTCAAAGCTATGTCAGGGGTTATTATTAAAATACCCGAGGGGATGGGGTGCCTGGGTGGCTCAGTCGTTAGTTGTCTGCCTTCGGCTCAGGGCATGATCCCGGCATTCTGGGATCAAGCCCCACATCAGGCTCTTCCGCTGGGAGCCTGCTTCTTCCTCTCCCACTCCCCCTGCTCGTGTTCCCTCTCTCGCTGGCTGTCTCTCTGTCAAGTAAATAAATAAAATCTTTACAAAAAAAAAAAAAAAAGATACCCTAGGGGTGCCTGGGTGGCTCAGTCAGTTAAGCATCAGATTCTTGGTTTGGTTATTCAGGTCATGATCTCATGGGTTGTGGGATGAAGCCCCGCCCTGGGCTCCATGCTCAGCACTCAGTGGGGAGTCTGCTTGAGATTCTCTTTCTCTCCCTCTCCCTCTGCTCTTCCCCCTGCTTGTGCTCTCAATATCTCTCAAATAAATAAATAAGTCTTTTAAAAATAAAATAAAATACCCAATATAGAGACAGAAAAGAAGATAGATAGATGATAGATGATAGATAGATAGATAGATAGATAGATGATAGATAGATGATAGATAGATAGATGATAGATAGATGATAGATAGATAGATGATAGATAGATGATAGATAGATAGATAGATAGATGAATGAACCCTTTGTCCCTGCCCACCCAAAAAAAAAATCAGAAGAGCAGAGGGTATAGGGAAAAAAAGGACTGAAAACAGAAAAGTTCATTAATTGAGGAGAATATGCAAAGAAAAGAGGAGACAGAGTGTAGATTAAGGAAAACTAGTATTATTCATAAACCAGTGCATGGCATACCTATCCAGGTCACAAATGCATGAGGAAAAACAGGACTAAATGGTATATATGTTAGCTTGTTATTAGTTAAGCATAAAGAGTATTGGCTTTTTCAAATAAATTATTTTCTATCTTTTTGGGGTTTTTTTTGACATTCCTTTATTTTAAAAAATTGCTATCAGTTTAGTTTCTAGTATCCAATGAACTCTCTTTAGCTAGATCAACTTATAAAGTTTAATCCATTATCTTGTCAGTTATAGAGTCTGTCATTGTAATGCACATAGGACTGTGGAATAAAAAGAGACTAAAATGAGTTAAGTTTAACATGTGAACATGAATTATCATTTTCTTTTTTCAAGTAAAATCTTGATGAGTAACTCACTGTCAAAACAATGCATTGAGACATGAGGAAAACTGTCAAATTAAAAGCAAATTAGTATAATAAATGGAGAAAAATAGACTATGACGTGAATAATTCTGGGGAGAATAAAAAGCAATGAGGATAAGTTTCAATATAGCATCCACTTAATTTTAACAGCAGAAAGAAAAACAGATCAGGAAATGTATATGGGAATAAGGAGATTCCTTTTAAGGCTTTCATAATAGCTCTCCTGAGAAATAGTTTTAAATTTATATATATGACAAAAGCGGGTATTGACCATCCTCTAAGGAACAAAATCCTCATCCACAAAAATAAATTATTTTTACCAGGTGATTAAATCATGCTATTAGCACAAAAGACTATTTTTCTAAATTGATTTGTGCTAATCTATTTGCCATATATGATTGCAGATTTGAACCTAAGAAAGTATTTTTCATTGGCAAATTACTTTAAGAGTGAGGTTAAGTGTTCATTACTTTTGAATTTTAAAATATTTCTCCCTGTTAATACCTTTTTGGCCCCCTTTAATAGAAGAATGGGTTATATTTAAGGCCTGGAATAATAATAAGGGAATAGAAAGAAATAGGATAGCCAAATTTTTTTATTTTAAAAAAAATATTTGATACATATGTCTTGAGATTTATAAATTGTTATTGTTTAAAAGAAATAGAAATAATTTAATTAAATGATGATTCTCCAGGTACTGTCAAGCTCTGAATGTGCCTGACGGTAACTATCTCCAGTAAAAAAAAGATAATTGGTGGTGAGTTATAGGTGAGTCTGGACTGAGGTAGCAATGAAAATTCCCAAGTAAGCACAAAGATCTCAGTTAAGCCTAAAAAAAGTATTGATTCGATTCAATATGTCAGCCTGAACAATGTCAAACCTGTAAGTTGATAGAAGATACACTTGAAATCCATAAACACATAGCTATGCGCAAAAATAAGGTGAGAAACCCTCCGTCAATCAGAGACCATGCAGAATTGCTAAGTAATGGAAATAGGGACGAGAATACAATGAAGAGGGAAAACGTAACCCAGGAAATGCAAGTAGAAGCCCTCACTAATGACTGGGTGCTGCATCATGGTCCTCCGGGCCTGGGAGCAGTGGAGGCTGAGCAGGTAAGGACATTCCAGGGACCACACCGGCCTGGCGGCCTGGCAGTGCTGGTCCCTCTTCAGGGATCAAGGGGTCAACTTTAAAGATAGAAGAGGAGTGTGGGAGCTCGCATTAAAGAAACAGCACAGCCCTGGGTGGCTGTCAATGCCTCGGAGACAAGAAACTTTCAGAACAAAAAAACCAGCCTTTAAGAAAATGGATCTGTGTATTGGAAGACATAATAGCGTATAAGTTGTAGCAGGAGTTCTCAACACTTATCAATCAGGGTGTGCAAATGGATACACAGACATTCTAACAAGTCATCTTAGATGCAAACATCTACAATCAAGAATCCTATCATCAAAGTTTTCAAGAGCTTAAAGTCTTCCCCGTTATTTTGTTTGCTTTGGTTTGATTTTTATTCAGCACACTTGTTTCCCTCCCCCAAACAGAATAGAATCAAAAAATCAGTTTGCCACCCTCACCCCCAGTAATGTCATAGTCTTATATCCCTTGGTAGTACCCACTTCTTAGTACCAGCAGACAAATGCTCAACAATTCATCTCTATATATGATGCTTGATCAAAGGAGTCACTCTCTTTGTAAAAGTCAAAAGCATATACGTGCAATACTACACCTCGATTACCCATCCTAGGCGGAATTTTATTTCATTTTTATAGATGAGAGACTCACAAAATCCCTTTCAATAACTATTTCCTGAGAAAACCAGCCTTGCATATCCATGATTTAAGTGCTTAGTCAAATCATTTCCTCTAACTAATATGAAGAACGCTGAAGGCAATGCAATCCAGCTCGGCAATTCTACCTTTCATAGGACTCAACATTCTGAATGTATTTGTGACATTAAGAAAGGAAATAGAGACTATCAATCAGACTTTCAGATCCTGTTTTAATCAGAACACATTCAGGAAACAGTCTCAAAAGCCAGAACTTTCAGTGCCCCTGTTTAAGAAGGGTTTTTTTTGTTTTTTGTTTTTTGGTTTTTTTTAACTTGCAGCCCACAGAGGAAGAAAAAATACTGGCCATGCTTTCTATTTAATTTGGTATAAGTTCATAAAACAAATTGCCCAAATAATTGGACATGTCTTCAGTTCTACACTACATTTTCCATAGATGTAAACCAGATTTATAACTTAGAAGTGCAGCAATAAATGAGCATAACTTGTAATAGACTTGTGCCAAGTCTTATGTCAAAGTGAAATAAAAAATGAGACTGACCACTTTGAGTAATCAAATCTGTCAGCTCAGTTAACTCCTTCTAAAGTATTGATGGGAAATTCTAAAGCCTGAAAAAAAGTTTAATTATTTCTACTAGTACAAATATACAGAAGCAAGAAACAGCTATTTTAAATAGATTTCCTAAAAAATAAACTTATCATTCCTAAATTCTATAAATGATTTCTTTTTCTGTTACTCCTATTTTTCTTCCTTTGGAGAAATTAAAGCCCTCTCACACATGGAAACTACTATCTTGAACTAGATTCCCACTTTCCTCTGAGGAATTTTTCCACTCCCACTTAAATCAGAGTTGGCAATTACGCTTTTCCAGACTGGACCGTCTGGTCACCATTTGTCTGGTCCCTGTTCCAAAAAGAAAAAAAAAAAAAAAAACAGAGTTCAACAATATTATGTTGGGAAATAAAAGGTGGTTTTAGACACATCTGTTCGTCCTGTGATGTCTCAATAAATCCAGTTATTATAAGGCAAAGCTCAAACCTAAAAGTGTCCTTTAATTGAATTCTTCCTCTTCATGGTCAAGAAAAGGGAAGGACATTAATGGTAATAAAATGCGGAAAGCAGAATTTCCATCTGCAAAGACTTTCCTAAATTTATATACTTCTTCAGGCTATTTGCCAAAGGCAATGTTCCAAAGAAAGTAGGTTTAAATAATACCCAATTCCAGGAATGGGAAAGATAGATGTATGGATATGTGGAAATCAATTGATATTAGTAACACATTTCCAGACTTAAAAAAAAAAAAGTTTATTTATTTTCAAAGAATAAACAATTTTTTTCTAAAATCTCTGCTTGTATTAGTGTTTAAGTAAGTTATTTTACTCTGTTGTTAGTATCCAATTTACTCAAAACAAATTCTTTATCTTCCCTCTGCTCTTCTCATTTTTATTTATGTGAGTAACAGAAACATCAGTCACCATCTGGCCAAACTAAAAACCAGGTAATCATTCTTGGTTTCTTTGTTCCTCTGAATCTAATTAATGATAAAAACCTGATAGCTCTAACTATTAAATATTTCTTAAGACTATTCTTTCCTTTCTTACTGCTATCACTACTTACTTTTCTTTCTGCCTAAGTGCTCAATTCTTTCCAGTTCACCTTTCAAGGTCCTACTCGAGATCTTTTCAAAGGCAAATTAAATCATTTCTATCTCCCTCTTAAAATCTTTAAGTGACTCCCCAATACCTATAGTAAAGTACAGATTCCTTGGCTTAGCATACATAAGTCCCTTCAAACACCTTTCTGTCACCTCACCTCCTACCACTTCCTGAAAATCTGCAGTGTTTCTGCTGTGATTTCCAAAAGACAATCCAAGCCCTCTCATGATCTGTGCTGTTACAATTTTTTTCTACCTGAAATAATCCCTCCACTGGTTTATTGATGAGAACTTAGTTATGCTGAAATTGAAATCAAGCATAACTTCTGAAACCTTCCTTTTTGTTCTCCCCACCCCAACGCTTAAACATTCCGTCTCCATAAACACTCATCACATAGCAGTTCTATGATGATATAGCAGTTCTATGATGATAAGTTCTGGCTTTCACCTTTCCTAAAGGTCTGAGCTCCTAAAGAATGAGGACCGCGTGTTTTTTCCTCTCCAATATCCTGACACCCTGCTGACAATAAACACTAAGTAATTGTTTATAAGCTGAAAGAATGAAGCAATAAATGAATGATAGATATATAACTGACCTAGGTAATGAAATTTCTGCTTCAATTGTGGTCAACATTATGCAATTTATATCTTCCTAGGATAAATGGAATTGGACAATTGGACCAGTTGTCAGGTTTTTTGACAAATTACTAAAATATATTGGATATCTTTTAATATCTCTTGAGTTCACAAGTCAACAAAATAAAATAGTCCCACTGATTTTTTAATTGGCATGGATTTTTTTTCCTTAGAATTGGTTCTGCATTGCACTGTTTCCTTAGATTTTTGTGTAATGCTTTTATTTTCTACTTTTAATTTGTTTACTTTCCTTCTCTCTTGGCTTTAAAATTCAGAGTTGGATGTCACTTTAAATATATCTTTCCTTTTCTTTATAATTTATCTAATGTAATTATCATTATGCCATTAAGCACTTAATAAATATTTTTCTACACTAATCTGAGAACGTATATTTGGAAATAGAACCAAGAGAAAAGGAACATGAATATTCTTCATGTTGTTCTGACTTCATTTCAGAACATCTCACCACCCTCCCCCTCTCTTCTCACCAATCTTTGTGTTATACTTCATTGTCTGTGCTCTGCAATATTAATAAGATTTTTTTTTCCTTGCAGAGGGATATGGGGCATAAAAATATATAAACTTTTGGGGGAAAATTTTTTCATGTAAATTTTTTAAAGAAATTCACGTAAGCTGAAGTGCTCACAGGAAGGCTATTTGGGAAAATGGTAGTTTTTTCCTGACTTCCTATATTTTGTTTCATTTTTCTTTTTAAATGTCTGACTGAGGCCTTATCCGGGCACTCATGGCGTTAACTTGAAGTAGGGTGGTTGGCTGTCAGGGGAACTCTTCTACCTTCTTCACGTTCTTCTGCCATTCAGAGGTCTCTTATAAACCACTCACTGCATCGGACTATTTTAACTCCTAGAAATTGTTCAGCCCTCAGAATTGCGCCTTACAAGAATGGAGGCAGTTCTTGGATCCTAATTTACATGCTGCTTATTCTTTTCTACTGGCCTATCGGTTTGAAGCTATACCGACATGACTCGGTACAGATACTCGCACGTTTGCCTGGGTTTCAACATTTTCTGTTATGTCTGCTTCTTTGACCCGATATTTATGTATCCTTTGAAATTATTAAATATTTCATCAAGTTCTTGAAAATGAGGAACAGTCATGTTTCCAACAATCTTTATTCTACTTTAGTTTTATTTTATTTTTCATTTTTGTGTTTCTGCTCTAGAATGAGCAACACGCTCCAGTTAGTGCTCCTCCCAACTAGGGCACTGTTTCTGAGTCACACTGGAACTCCTAATCCACTCTTCTTGATGGCAAGATTGATTTCTGCACTCTCTCACCTCACATATGAAGGTTGTTACAAAGTTGATGAGGATAATCAAGTCATACTGGAAAGAATGCTTTGGACCGTGAATACGCAGCTGCAATGAGGAGATATTTTGGCACTTCCAGCATTATAAAAGTTAGAATGATTAATAAGAAGAAGTACGGAATTGATCTACTGAGAATACTATAATCCCTTCATGGTTATTAAGAGATGTGTGAAGTGCATAGAAAGAGATGTAGATTATTTGTTACTGAAGGGATTCATGATTCAATTTTATCACCTTTAGAAACTTATGTTGGTTTTTTGCATTTTTATAAAACATTGAAAAGTTGTGACTTCCATGCTCAGAGCAGTGTCCTTATATAATGCTATATCTTATGAAGGTATATCAAAAACTTATATGTTCTAAATACAGAGCAACAGACTGGTGATTGCCAAAGGGGAAGGGAGTGGAAGATGGGCAAAATGGGTGAAGAAGAGCGGGAGGTACAGGTTTCCAGTTATGGAATGGAAAAAAAAGTGTCTGTGTGTGTTCTAAATAGTCTAAATTGTACAGCAGAACCAACGTATGCTTACCTCTGCTTCTTCATGACACTCTACTAAAATAACTCGGGATTTTAAGGCATTAAATGACAAATACAAATGTCATGCAAGAAGCGAGACTGCAACACAATTTTGGAAGTTAGAAGGCAAATAGACAAACTGTAACTGCCTTAGCCTGGAGAAAGGTGAATTCCAAGACGTTCATAAAGAATGTCCAGAAGCAGGAGCAAAATTATTTGTACTGCAAAATTCAGAAACTCTCTAGAATTGCCACCGCTGGGTATCCACGAACCTAAAGATAAGGGTGGGGTTAATACAAGAGAATTGTTGAATGTCTACAAGTGGAGAACGAGATCCCCAACCGCCTCACAGGGACCTAGGTGACTTCCCCTTCTGTGGAAGGCTGGGCTTTACTTTCTGTGGAAGAGGAGTCAGAGGAGAGGCTGCAGGAGAGAGCACAGGGCCAGCTAGGGCACTTCTAACTTCATGAACTGCACACAGAACCCTTGAGATCTTGCTCATCTCTCCCCTAACCTAACACTATGAATCCTAGCAGCCAGTATTCAACTCTCCTGCTATGAGGTCAGATAATTCTTCTCTGGGGAATCGAACCAGGCTAAGAGAAAAGACCTGAAAAACATTAACAGTCAGGAGTTCACTGACCAAACAGCAGGGCCGGATCACCCACCAAGGAGGTGCACCAGTTGACAAGCCCATAAGTATCTAATTAGATGTTTAGTGACTCATTCTTACATATTTATGACCAGCCAAGTATCCTCAGACATCTGAGGAAAGCCTCTAAGGTGAAAGACAGAGACCAAACAAACAGAAATAACTAATGTGGAGAAAATTAAATGATGGAAGCAGTAGAAAACATTAAGTGTGTGTGTGTGTGTGTGTGTGTGTGTGTGTCCGCGCGCGCGCACATGTTTAACATCTGCCTCCCAAGCTAGGAAATTTTATTTCCTCAGAAAAAAAAAAAGACCGTGATATTAAAAAAATAAATATCTGGACAAGTAAAGGAAAACTTTGGAGGATTAAAAATAGGATAGCAGAAATGATTTTTAAAAATCAACTAGAAAATGTTGAATTTTAACTTCAGGAAAACTCTAACAAATTAGAATACAAAGCCTAAATGTAGAAAATTATATAGGAAGAAAAAAATACAGCACCAATCTAAGAAGTTCATTATCTCAATAGTGGGAAAACCAGAAAGAACAGTAGAAATTATGATAAGGAGATTATCAGGAGATAATTTAACAAATGTCCTGAAACTGAAGTTCAGAGTGAAAAGTCCATAGATGCTTAACGTAGTGGTGGGGGGGGGGGTAGGGGGGACACCAATGCATATCACTTTAAAATTTAGAACATGGGTGCCTGGGTGGCTCAGTCCGTTAAGCCTCTGCCTCTTGGTTTCAGTTCGGTCACGATCTCAGGGTCATGAGATCCAGCCCCACATTGGGCTCCACACTCAGCAGAGTCTGCTTAAGATTCTTTTCCCCTCCCCTTCCCTTCCCCTCTGCTGCTCCCCCCAATTGTGCTTGCTCGCTCGCTCGCTCTCAAATTACTAAACAAATAAAATCTTTAAAAAATAAAATAAAATAAAATTTAGAATATGGACAAAACTTCCAGAGAGAAAAAAAACAGAATGGCATCAAACTAGCCAGCAGCAACACTAGATAAACAAACAAAACCAGTGGAAAAATTAGGAAGATTATTGTTATCCTGTAATTTTACAGCAGCCAAACTGGAAATAAAGTGTGAGAGTGGAGTAAAGACATACCGTATTTAAAAAGATACCACAAACTTGATCTCCCTGAGTGCTTTCTCAGGAAATTAATACAAGACATGTCCAAAAAAAGGGTATACCCAAAAAAGGGTATAAATCAAAAAAGGAAAAAAAGAGAGAGAGAGAAAGACATGGACTAACATACAAGGAAACCAATGCATGTGAAAAACGACAGGAATTTCTGGGATGTTCCCAAAACTACAATAGCTATGCAAAGGGCCAACAGAGAGTTGGTCCAGAGGAGAACAGGAGGAGAAAACTGTCCCAGCATATCTCAGAGAAGATAGAATTAATAGAAATGCCAATATGTTTAAAATATTGAGAAGACATTTAGAGATAAATAAGTAATAGGTATATAGAAAATCAAGCAACTCAAACAGCATACCTATACACACACACACAGTTTTTAACTCAATTAAAGGCAAAACCAAAATAAAAAGTATCCGATAAAGGAAATGTGCACATTATAATTTATATGCGTTAGCTGTAAAAAATGTTTATATACTCGCAATAATGTAAAAACTGATTATTGACCAAACAAACAGAAATAAACATATTGGAAAAGTGGGAGAAGAAAGTGAAGGAGTTTGGGGGTTATGAAGGAGTTAAATTTCATTTTTCACTGTAGTAAGTGAATGCATAATTTCTAAAAAGAGAAAAGCACAGCTAAATTATTAAAGTAATTTAAGACTGTTTTTTTCTGAAATATACAGGTTAATATCAAAAACATGAATTAAGGATTTGAAATTGGGAGAGGTAGAAAAAAGGAGAGAGAAATAGACACTATTTCCATTAAAAGCTTTGTAGAAATATTGGCATGTAAATTTTTATCAAAATTATACATTTATTTATTTTACTTCCTACTTATTTGTTTTAAAAGTAATTTTAAGAAATAATTTTGTTGGAATTGAAGCATTGAATTTTTTTTTTTTTTTTTTTTTTTAAGAAACAGTATGTCATATTGGAAAGCTTGGAACAAGTTCTGGGCCTGGAGAAAGAAGCTCTCACTTAAAATGAACCAGGTCTGGGACTGCTAGTGCTGAGGTTGATGAAGTAATGGGCAATCGTAGTAATTGAAACCAGAATCTACACTAATGGTTTTTTCAGAGGGAATTTTTCTGGTGCCAAGAAAAATGTTGGGAAAAAACTTACAAGATACAAGTATTGAAAAGAGAAAATTATAAGGTTTGGAGCAGATAAATAAATCAGCATTAATCAATCATGTGTGTTGAGCACTTCAGCACATATCATCTCATATAATGTTCTCAGAAACTGCTACCTTCAAGAGGTTCAGATTTTAAATAAGAGTTTGCATTGACCATATCACCTGTCTTTAATATTAAAGGAAGCTGTCTTTTTTCCACCTCAAAGCTAGGTTTTATGCTTGATATGAACTTGGTCCAACAGTTACATTCTCTTTCTGAATAATTTTCTCTCCCAGTTTTGGCTCCTAATTTATGGGCTATACACATGCTCAGAATGGCTCTCCCACTTTTTTTTTTTTTTTAGAGAGAGACAGAGCAAACCAGGGAAGGGCAGAGGAAGAGGGAGAGAGAGAATCTTAAACAGGCTCCAAATGCAGTGCAGAGCCCCATAAGAGGCTCTATCTCACGACCCTGAGATCAGGTCCTGAGCTGAAATCAAGAGTTGCACGCTAACCAACTGAGTCACCCAGGTGCTCCAAAGGACCTCCCATTTTATAGATTAATTAAGTAATCAAGAAATCAGATCCTACCTCATCATGTCCATCGATTGCTACTGCACACATTATACCAGCTCTACCCTTGGTAACTGAGTCTTCAAAAGAATGGTCTGAAATTGCTGTCTCCACTGTCTGCCATTAACTTCTTCAAATGACTTAAAAGAAGTTTGTATCCTCCCCATGACTCTGTAAATGTTCCAGTAAATGTCACTATTTTCTCATGGGTCATTTTCAGTCCTTATTTCGTTAGACCTATGGGCCTTCCATGTCTCTGTTAACCTGCTTGCTGTTCCCCTTGGTTCTCCACTGACCTCTAAATATCCCTCAGTCTCTTCTGCTTGCTCACTTCTTGAAGCTTTGTGTCCCTACGTCTGGGTCTTTGATCCTCTCCTCATCTCGCCGAACAATCTCATCCCCGACTTTAGCTAAAATAGGTGTCCAAACATCTACCATACCTCCTTGATTAGAGCTCTTAAAATGACAAGAATTGTATGCAGAACTGTTCCCAGATCTCCTTATCTTTCTGAGTTTCCTTTTTTCTTGAAAACTGTTCTAACTCACATGGGAATAGAGGACCAACCCTGGGAATAATTGTACTCTCCTTCTTCACCCTTAGCCCCTCAGCTGTCACCCACACCTACATATTGCTAATCTGTCTCCTTTTCCTTGTTCGATCCCTTCTTCCCACCCATTGCTGTCTCTTCTCAAAGCCTCATCTCACCAGCACTTTCACAGACAGTAATACCCGCATTCCTAGTGTCAGCCCTCACACTTCCAGCATCTTTAATTCATCCTCCACAGTACTATGGGGGCTATCTAACCTAAAATACAAATTTTGTCATTTTACTCAATGGCTTGAAATCTTTCAATATCTTTCTGTTACCTGTAGGATAAAGTCCAAGCCCACTGGCTCATGGCTTTCCATAATCAGGCAAGCAGCTACTTATCACACCTTACCTGTTGCTGTCACACCTTGCATTCTACACTTTAACCATGATGTATTTCTTTCAGCTTCTGGATCACTCATCGGTACTTCCATTCGGATTGCATCATCATTCCAGAATTGCATTCTCCTTTTCTTCCCCATCTCCACACCCAACTGGGAACACCTACAATTAAGATGCTTTTTCAAAATCAATTTTGTATGAAGTTTTCTAGGATTCCTCCCAACTAAATGTAACCATTTCTTCATTGCACCTCCACTTATCTCTCTGCATAACTACATTTTTAGCAAAGAAAAATTTTTTGCATTTCTATATTGGACTGAGCTCCTTTAGGACATAATATGTGTTCTTTTGTTTTGTAACATCTGGTTTCAAAAAGTTCCTACAGAATAGTAGGTGCTTGCCCTAGGAAACTCATAAAGCTCTAAGTGTGATCTACATAACCAAAAATGTCTTAGGAATACAGCTCTAGACAATTCTTTGCATGGAAGTTGATATATTTTGAGTTATGTTGTTGCAAATGACAAAATTTCATTCTTTTTATGGCTGAATAATATTTCATTGTATATATAACCACAATTTCTTTATCCATTTATCCATTGATGGACATTTACATTGCTTCCATATCTTGGCTATTGTAGTTAAAGGAGATATTTATATGTAGGATCTATATACAATAGATTTTGAAGACAGTATAAAAATGAATATGAAATAACTCATGCTAAGTGAAATAAGTCAGACTGAGAAAAACAGATACCATATGATTTTATTCATATAGGGAATCTAAAAAACAAAACAAATTAATAAACAAGGAGCAAAATCAGGCCAATAAATAGAGAAAAAAACTGATGGTAGCAGAGGGGACAGGGGTGGAGGGATGGACAAAATGGTTGAGGGGAGTGGGAGATACAGGCTTCCAGTTACGGAATAAATAAATCACAGGAGTAAAAGGCCCAGCATAAGGACGATAGTCAATGACACTGTAATATTGTTGTACGGTGACAGATGTCAGCTAACCTTGTGGTGAGCACAGCATAACATGGAGAGAAGTTGAATGATTATGTTATACACCTGAAACTAATGCAACATTGTGTGTCAACTATACTCAAATAAATCTTTTTAAATTTCATGAATGTGTATATTGATTACTTATTGAAGTGATATCATTTGGGAAGATCAAGTTAAATCAAATACATTGCAGCCTTCTTTTTGCTTTTTTAAAGAAATATGCCTACTAGAAAATTTAAAATTACACAGGTGGCTCATATTTGTGTCTCACATATTTCTATTGGACAGTATTGGTAGAGAGGTTATGTGGGAAAGGGTAGACAACAAATAGTAATTGAATACCCTCTGCGGGTTTTTATTTATGCTTAAATTTATGATTAAAGATAATCTCAATAGCTATTATTCTTAAATCTGCTAGTTCCAGGAAACTCCATGTTTTCTCTCTTAAACAAAATTCTAAAGGCCAGGGTAAAATAAGTTAAATGGTAAGGGTTTTGTTTTGTTTTGTTTTTCCAACATTGTAAGTAATTCTGTGCATTTAATATTAGTCTAAGAAAGGGAAACAAAATTTAAGAACTTCTAAGTAATAAATACTGTATTATCAGTTGTTCTGGTATAGAAAATATGTTTTTAAAGAAGCCTGTCTTAAAAGCTTAATTATTTAAGTTGTAAAGGAGAAAACTGGTATCATTACCTGCTCTGCTAATTTACATTGAGATAACATGTGGACAGACTATGTCCTGCCCTTCCTGGATATTTTTAATTGGTATGCCCTCTGCCTTTCACTAATGTATCATATTTCTTCCATTATCTATAAAAGAAGCAAGTGTCCTTTCACCTTGAAAACTGAAATTCCTCTTCCTGATACAATCAGATGCTTTCCAACCTCTTTTAAAAGAAAGGAAATTGCTTCTCTGGCTGCCAGCCATCATGAAGCTGAGAACATGTCTCTTGGTAAAGGTAAGGCACCCTAATGAATGACTCTCTTTTGGAAGAAGGAGACAACTCCTGCAGTAATTCAGTACAAGCTGCTGTTATTTAGACACTAATGGAAGAAATAGAAATAGATAAATAAAGACACAGCTTCCCATGGGTAGCTGTCAGAGGTGACACTGATATAGGAAGTCATTTCCAACCAATCAAAATGTGGACTTGAGTTTCTTAAAGGAACAGGACCAGAAACCAATTTTAGTACTTTGGGTTCTTTTCTTTTATATATGGCCATCCCATACACTGAAAGGAAGGGCGAGAATGGAAGGAAGAAAAGAAGGAAGGGAAGAATCAAAACAGTAAAACCTTTATTGATGCACACATCCGCTTTGAAATATTATACTTTACTCAGAGGCCAGCTTTTATGTCGCCTTCATGAGAAAAGACCACAGGTTTTGTACAGTATGTTGACGTCCCATTTTGTATAGCTGTCATTTAATACTTGTTTCCTCAATTTGTGGTATTTTTCTTAGATACAGAAAATACGGAATTGTCATTCCTTTACTCTTTGGTTTTTCTTTATTTGATATTATTTATTTTACTCTAACGTAGAAGGCCAATATACACAATTCAGAACAAATACATTAAACTGCCTTAAAATTTGGCATGATCAAAATTTACAATGTTTTTTTCCCTTCAGTGCTTTCTACTTATCTGTTTTTTTGTCTCTGTTTTATTAATGGTTCTACTCCAAACTCTAGTGGCTGAAAACAACTGCCATTTTATTGCTCATCATTCAGCAGGTCAGGAACTAGAATGAGATTTATAAGAGAAAACTTGCCTCTTGCTCCAAACAGCATTAGCTACATGGCTTAACTGGGCCTGGAGTTTTCAAGATGGCACACTCACATATCTGGGGCTCTGATGTTGGCAACCGTTTCCCGCATAATCTGTCTCTGAATTTAGTAGTCTTTTTTTTTTTAAAGATTTTATTTATTTATTTATTTATTTATTTATTTATTTATTTGACAGAGAGATAGACAGCCAGCAGCAAGAGAGGGAACACAAGCAGGGGGAATGGGAGAGGAAGAAGCAGGCTCCCAGCTGAGGACCCTGATGTGAGGCTCGATCCCCGAACGCCGGGATCATGCCCTGAGCCGAAGGCAGACGCCTAACTACTGAGCCACCCAGGTGCCCCTGAATTTAGTAGTCTTAATCTGCTTTTATCATTCGGTTATCTAGACTGAGCATCTTTCCAAGGGTAGAAATAGAAACCCCAAAACCTCTTCACACTTAAGGCCCAAAGTCACACAGTGTTACATATGTTGCATTCCACTGATCATAGCAGATCACAGGACCAACACAGATCAAGAGGAGGGGAAAGAGACTTCATCTCTTAATAAAATGAATGTTGAAGTCACATTACTAAGGGACTGGTTGGACAGGAGGAACTATAGCTATCTTTGAAGACAATATGCCAAGCACTTGTAAAATAAATGAGAATAAAAAAGTAAAGGGACAGATGTAAATGGTTCACATTTATATAGATACTTATGCTTGTAGAAGAAAATGATCTAAGATGGGCTATTCAATCTTTTTTGGAAAAGGCCTATTACCCATTTCCTTATAGACTTGAAATCACCAGGACATGGGACTACTGATAACAAAGTCCCAAAAGAGTAAGTTGAAGGTGAAGTAAATAGGTGTATGCATGCTATGACCAAAAATATTGTCACATCAAGCCAAAATGAGGAGGCATATTGACAACTTCCTTGACTGTTACCTGAAAAGAAAATTTAAGGCCACTAAAATCATTAAAATCAGAACTTTATGACTAAAGTTTAATTTTTAAAAAGTGTTGCTTCACATGCCAATAATTTTTTCTAAAATCCCAATACTTTTTAATCAAAGAAAAAATAAATTCTGTAATATTGCAGTTAAGACTACTTTTAATGTAAGAAAGTGTGAAAGCTACCTGCCTATGGGGTTTTTTTTTAATGGTACTCATAATACATAACCTTAAAATCCTTCATTTGTACGTAAGAAACGATACTTCATAACCTTAAATTCCTTCATTTATAAGTAAGAAATAATCAAAATATATCAGAATTCTACTAAAAATAGGAAAGTAAAGAACAAAATATCCTGAAATAATGAAAAGACCAAAGTTAATAAATTATTGAGCAAAATAATAATAAAATTGAAAAGTAAATTCAAGAGACAGAAAAAGATTTAATCAAAAAAGCTAATAAATTACAAAACAACTTCTTCTTCTCCTTATCCTTCTCTTCCTTCTTTTTTGGAGAGGGAGAGGGGTGAAGAAAGGAGGGTATAGGGAGAGGGAGAGAGGAATCTTAGGCAAGCTCCACACCCAGCGTGGAGCCTGACACAGACTCAATCTCACAACCCTGAGATAATGACCTGAGCCAAAATCAAGAGCCAGATGCCTAACCGACTGAGCCACCCAGGCACCCACAATATACAAACTTCTAACAACATTATTTAAGAAAAAATAAGTGACAAATGCTGCAGTAGACTTTTGAAAGAAGATATAACTACAAGAGTTCTTCTTAGTTATGAAGGAATATTAATAGAATTCTGTGTTAATGTATTTTGAAAATTTTTAGTATCAATTATTTTCAGAGAAAGATACAGAAGATCAGAATTTATTCTAGAAGTATTAGAAAACTAAAATAGAACTATAACCAGTGCAGTACTTAAAATGTTTTCAAGAAAGTGCCTTCAACAGAAGATTTTACTCTTCCTGTGTATGCTTATCAGCAAATTAAATGAGTCAAGAATTACAATGTTATTTAAATTGGCCAGGCACACAAAAATAGATGAAACCATCTTATTTTCTTTTCTTAAAGAACCTTGTATCATTAAAGTTATCCACCACAGGAAAACAAAAAACCAATGTTTCCTGAAGAACATTCTACAGAATTCTAGCTATCTAGGATTATACTAAATATTCTTTGGGAAAATTGGTAATCTAGTTAAACATCATTAGGAAATGTTAAGTTTAAATAAGTAAAGTAAGTTTCTAGCTACAGGATTTTATCAAAGCATTTAAGTGATAATGGATAATGTTAATATGTGATCACTGGTTAAACTACTTTTTGGAAAATTTTCTCACCAGACAAAGGTTCTGAAATATACAATTTGAAAAATAACTACAAGCCTATCTAAATTACACATAGAGTAAAATCTTCAAAAATCCATGAAATGTGCTACCATCTTAGAATAACAACACACAATAGCAAAGAATAGTTAATCCCAATAATAGAATAATTGTTTAATATTACAAAATCTACTGATATAATCTATTACATCAAAAATGAGATAAAACATAGGTAAGATTAATAGAAATTGAAATACATGTGATTAAATTCAATGTTCATTTATAAAATCTCAATCAACTATGAGAAAAGAGATAATTATTTAATTTAGTAAGGAATATATAGAAAGAATAGATAGAAAATGATATCTATCTCAAACAATAGCTAATGTCACATTTGATTATGACAGAAGTATTTCCAATAAAGTCAGAAACAATTACCACTATCACCCATTATTACTAACATTATTCTCTACATTAGCAGTTTTTAGAAATTCCAGATGATGTAAAAAGGTAAGAAAAAGAATTAGTCTTACATGGGGAAAGATGATTAAATTGCCATTATTTGATGATGACGTACACTGGAAACACCTAAATGTGATGAGGAAAATGACAGAAGGACTAAAAGAACGTTCATCCAAATACTAACCACAGTTTTTTGGAGGAAGGGAATAGAATTCAGTTATTTTCATCTCTGATCTTTTCTGAGTTTCTCAACCTTTAGACAATGAAATTATAAGAATTCTATTCAAAATAGTATATTATTTTCATAAGTGCACCTGAACTTTGCAGACAAAAGCTTGGGATTTCTTAGTCTTAACCCGTTCCTACAGGGCATAATTGAGAATACTGTCATGGTGAAGGTGCATTAATTCTCCTAAAGAACCAACTATAGATCAATCAAGGTGCTCAAAATTTCCTATCCACTAAGGAGCCGCAGTCCCTTTAGCCATAACTGGCAATTTGAAAATTTGAAAAAATGTGTGTTGCTATTTTGAAGGATTTTCTATGGAATTTTCAGGCAATATTTTCCCAAATGTCCCTATAGGGAACTTCAGCCATTTACCCACTGTTCCATCTGGATCTCTAAGGAACACAAATTCACCTGCTGGTGGCCATTTTGTGGTAAATACTGTAGAGAAAGCTCCTTCCAAATTTTGGGATGCATTTAGAGATTTAGGAAGGGCTGAAAAAGTCCACACCAGCTGAAAACAGAGAATCATGATTCTTTTTAATTCAAACCCAAGAGAAGATGTCTTGATATGGCAAATTTTTAAACTTTTCTCATTTTTTAATAGTCACAAATATTATCTCTAATTCATTGACCTGAATGGTAAAGATACTCTTAACTTTTTTTCAAAAGGCTAGTTGAAATGAACAAATGCATTGATAATAATGACAGAGTTAATGAGATTAGGGCAATGATTCTCAAATGGAGACAGTTCTGCTCATTCTCTCTCCCCTTTCCCACTGGAGGAAACATTTAACAATGTCTTGAGATGTTTTAGGTCATGGAAACTAAGGGTAAGGGTGTTATTGACATCTGGATTTAGTCTACTAAACATTCTAGAGTGCACAGGATACACACCACAATAAATTACCTGTCCCAAAATGTCAATACTGTCAAGATTGAGAAGCCTTAAATAAGAAAATGTACTATGTTGTGTATGTTGTGTATATTGTGGTTTCTTTCGAGAAAACTTCTATTTTCCTCCCAAAGAAGGAATGCAAATGCTTTTGGAAATGAATTGACATGTAACTGGGGATCTAGATATGATTTGTTACTCTATTTTCTGAGTGTTAACTCATTTGCAAATAGGTTGGTTATATTAACTAGTTTAAACCTCACAGCAACTTTGTGAGGCACTATGGCAGGACCTAAACTACCTTATTAGCCATTCTTCTCATCTTCCCCAGTCTTGAAGTCAGGCATATGGTTGCTCAGCCATAGAACATGTTTCTCCACATCCCTTAAAGCTAGGGGTGACCTCTCAGCAAAGGATAAAGATGTAATGTTTGTGTAATTACCTATGTATTTCCTGTAATACAACTATCATAAGATCCCCTCATCCTTTTCTTCTTTTTGCTAGACAGAGATGGTGAAAATTTTAGTAACCACATTGGACCCACGTGTTGCAGCTATGTGTGAGGATTATAATGCCACTTTCCTACTATAAATGCTCCCCTACATTTGGACTATTATGTAAGTCAGAAATAAATTCCGTATTTTTTTCATCCACTGTACTTACAGGTTTTGTTGTTTTAGCAGATTATTCTATACCCTAACTGTTACACAGAGGTACTATCATTATCACTATTTTAAATATATAGATCAGAGAAAGTAAGGCACTTAACCAAAGCAACAGCTAGCAAATTTTAAAGGCTGAGATCAAAGCAAATACAGCTCCAGACTTTGCGATGTTGACCGCCATTCAATGCTACCTCACTAGCTAGAGTTTGTAAAAGTCACTGTAGTATAGAACAGATCAACAAAACTAAGGGCTGATTTTTGAAAGAATTAATAAAATTGAAAAGCCCCTAGCCAGACATTTTACAAAGAAAAGAGAAAGGACCCAAATGAATAAAATCACAACCGAAAGAGGGAAGATCACAACCAATACCACAGAAATATAAACAATTATGAAAGCATATTATGAAAAATTATAAGCCAACAAACTGGGCAATCTGGAATAAATGGACAAATTTCTAGAAACATACAAACAGCAGAAGCTGAAACAGGAAGAAATAGAAAATTTGAGCAGACCCACAACCATCAAAGAAATTGACTCGTTACTCAAAATCTCCCAAAACAAACAAAAGGCCAAGGCCAGATGGCTTCCCAGGGGTTTTCGACTAGACATTTAAAGAAGACTTAATACCTATTCTTCTCAAATTGTTACAAAAGCTAGAAATGGAAGGAAAACTTCCAAACTCCTTCTACAAGGCCAGCATTACCCTGATTCCAAAACCAGACAAAGACCCCACTAAAAAGGAGAATTACAGGCCTAATCCCTGATGAACATGGATGCAAAAATTCTCAAGATACTAGCAAATTGACTCCAACAGTACATTAAAAGAATTATTTACCGCGATGAAGTGGGATTTATTCCTGGGCTGCAGGGGTAGTTCAGTATTCACAGATCAATCAAAGTGATACATCACATTAATAAAAGAAAGGATAAGAAACATATGATCCTCAATAGATGCCCAAAAAAGCATTTGACAAAATACATCATCCATTCTTGACAAAAACCCTCAACAAAGTAGGGATAGATGGAAAATACCTCAACATCATAAGGGCCATATGCAAAAGACCCACAGCTAATATGGGGAAAAAACTGAGAGTTTTTCCTCTATGGTCAGGAACAAGACAGGGATGTCCACTCTCACCATTACTATTTAACATAGTACCGGAAGCCTTAGACTTCAGCAACCAGAGAACAAAAAGAAATAAAAGGTATCCAAATCAGGAAGAAGTCAAACTATTTGCAGATGACATGATATCCTACATAGAAAACCCAAAAGACTCCACCAAAAAATTGCTAGAACTAATACATGAATTCAGCAAAGTCACAGGATATAAAATCAACAGACCGAATCTGTTGCATTTCTATACACCAATATCGAAGCATCAGAAAGAAATTAAGGAATCGAGGCCATTTACAATTGTACCAAAAACCGTAAGATACCTAACCAAAGAGATAAAGTATCTATACTCTGAAAACTATAGAACTTATGAAAAAAATTGAAGATGACACAAAGAAATGGAAAAACATTTCATGCTCATGAATTGGAAAAACAAACATTGTTAAAACGTCTATACTACCCAAAGTAATCTACATATTTAATTCAATCCCTATCAAAATACCACCAACATTTTTCACAGAGCTAGACCAAACTCTTTGATTTCAGCTCAGGTCATGACCTCAGGGTCCTGGGATCAAGCCTGGCATTGGGCTCCATGCTAAGTGGGGAATCTGCTTGAGGATTCTCTCCCTTGGCCTTCCCCCTACCCCACTGCCCCCTCCACTCATTCATGCACTCGCCTTCTCTAAAACAAAAATAAATAAATATTTTTAAAAAGACAGTCTCTTCAACAAAGTGTTGGGAAAACTGGACAGCAAATGCAGAAAGAAACTGGACCACTTTCTTATACCATACACAAAAGCGAATTCAAAATGGATGAAAGAACTAAATGTGAGGCAGGAAACGATCAGAATCCTACAGGAGAACACAGCAACTTCTTTGACCTTGACCAGAGCAACATCTTACTGGACACATTGCCAGAGGCAAGGGAAATAAAAGCAAAAATGAACTATTGGTACTTCATCAAGATAAAAACCTCACAGTGAAGGAATCAATCAACAAAACTAAAAGCCTATGAAATGGGAGAAGATATTTGCAAATGACATATCTGATAAAGACCAGTATTGCACTGTATGTTAACTAGAATGTAAATAAAAATTGGGGGGAAAAAAGGAAAAAGTCATTATAGTATTGTGCATGATTCCAAGAAACTCTTAAAAGATTTTCTGCAATGTTTTTCAAAGGGAATTGGCATTTACAAAAGAAGAGGGGGTGGAGATAGTTACATTGCATCTCAATGAAGCAACTGTCACAATTCCACTGAAAACTCAAATTTACCTTTGTCTATAAAGGGAAAAATTGAAGAGCTTTAAACATCTGATTGAACCTTGAAGGGTCACACATTAGAACCGGTGAGCAACACTGACTAATGGTGTGGTGGGTCTTGGTACAGATTACTACTAGCTAGACTACTTTCTAGAACCTAGAAAGAAAGGGTAGTGTATGCAAAGCCAATAATTTAATTTTAAAAAAAGCAACAAAAATAACAAGAAAACTGCCATGCTATTTAATGAAATGATCTTGACTTCCTACTGCCAAAGAGTACAATTACTGGTGTTAAATAGGAAGTGTCATAGTATCAGCTTTAAGCAGGAAATATTTGGCTTCACAAATCATAGGAAAAGAGTAGTAGGATATAATATTTTAAGGAGATATAAAGAACCCAGAAATTTGATAGCAGTAGAGCCGTATAGCCAGGTCTCACAGGAACCAGACAAGGGAAGCCATCAGAAACCAAGGGCTACGCTCCCTGTCTCCCCCTTGGGATCACATTTTCATGCATTTCTGCTTTTTCTGCTAGACTACTTCATTCATCTAGCCCCTCTTGCAAGGGTCCCTTCATGTATACTTCAGCCCCTCTACACAAGAGCAACTCTTCCTACATCATTGTGATGATGTCCTTAAGGTTAACCGCCTTGGGCAGGTCTGTTTCCCAATTCTAAATTCCTAAGAGATGGATCTGATTGGCTCTCTTCACATTTTTTTGAGCCAGGCTAGGCAAGTCATAAGTTTCTGCCTTGCTGAAACATGGGCCTTTGCCTTGGGGTAGATGCACATCCCTGGGCCAATAAGTAACAGCCAGACGGTGTGATCACGTGGTACATGACCATAACACACCCACTCATTATCGAGCAAGGACCTCAGCAGCTTCCCGTAGAAGGGGCTGAGGAAATAGGCCATTATAAACAAGTCTAGTACAGCTCTGATAATTTTGCTCAACTGAGAAACCATTTTCAACTCAGATACTAATCAAGAAACAATTCTTTCTGCCAAATATAGGAGAATGAAATATGCCTGCAACCACTGCAGTGGGAAAGAACACAGAGGCAGCTGGGCAGAGCACACAGAATACAACGAAGCAAAACACCAGGGTACATACAGAATGTGTGGGTAGAGAGCAGAGTTGCAGCACTAACAAATAGTGAAAGAACCTGTATCAGATAGGATTCATGAAGTTTTGAGTAAAAGAAATTTACTCTGGCCAGCTTGGGTAAATGAATATAGGATGAATACGGGAGGAGCACTCAGGACTAAGAGGAAAACTCAGGGAGCAATCAGGTAGTGTTTAGAGTCTAAGTTTGAAGGAGCTACTTGAGAAGTCCATCCAGGTGCTGCAGGTGGATTGGATAGGTCCAACCATCTTCTGTCTGTCACTCTGCCCACTACTCAGTTGCTCAGAATTCCAAGAATTCCCAAGTAGACTTGAAGGGAAGAAAGCACCGTCTGCCAAATTGTAACTAAAGGTGGAACAGAGAGAATTCCCCAGGAAACTGGATTCTATTTACTAGTTAAGGGGGGAATGGTGGTTGGGATGAAGATGATGATGATGGTGATGATGATGTCCTATACAAAAACTATTTCTTGAGTGGTGAACAGTTAGTAGAAGCAGTTGGCCGAATATAGTACTGAGAACAGCCTCTTTAAGACTCCTGCTGAAAAGACTGGTTAATAAAAGTGAAATTTGAACAAATGCAGATGAAACTGAACTAAATCTTCCACTGGAAATAAAGATAGTAGCTAAAATGTACAGAGAGGTTCCTATGTGCTAGAAACCTTTCTAAACACATTTCATTTATTAACTCTTTTAATCTATACTTCAAACCCATGCAGTTGTCAGCCAAGTCCCATTCAGGGAGAGAAAAGCAAAACCCTGAGAGGTTAAGTGAGTTACATAGGAAGCAGCTGACCTGGGATCAGATCCCCTGCACCCATCTCCATTCCATGCTCTACCCAAGAACACATTGCAAAGTTCTTATGAAAGGAAAGGAAATGTTCCACAGAAAGACCAAGAAACGTAGAGCAGAGAATCAATAGAACTTAGACAAAGTGAAAGGAGAAATCTAAAATTACATAAAACCAGATCTCCTGATGATATGTCAAACTAAAGATTTCACTGACTTTTTAGTTAAGAGAAACACAGGCACTAAGGGGAGAAGCTACTGCATATTGCTTATGGTTTCTTGAATCTGGAGGTGCCGAAGTTCATAATAGAGTTGATTTCTTATTGCAAATTGTAAGATTATACATTCCCAGCTAATCTGGTCCTTCAGTTGTTCCAGGTTAAAGCTTTCTCCATGGTGGACCCCTCTAACAAGAGTTGTTAGGCATAATTGAAGTGCTGACTGAGATGGGTATTTTCAGTTTATGCTGTTACACAAGGAAATATTTTGTATAGTTTTCAATCCTTCTTTTAAATAATCTTTAAACAAGAGAAATTCCTGCTAACCAGATTAATTTCCTTCTGGTTTAATTCCAGGAAAAGAAGAGCATGAAAGAGTGTGAGGGCCAGAGAGAACCTGGCTATAATGGTCTACATCCTTTTATTGGGCAATTGTTTATATCGCAGTCTTAAGAATTTCACTTCTTCCCCTTCCTGTTTGTCTTCATGAACAAATTAAATGGGACTCCAAATTGAAATTGTTTGTAAACAACAGAGGATTATTTGGTTGGTAGAAAAGGCTTGTCTACAATTTCAGATAAACTGAAATCCTGTGTACTAGAAAGGCCCAAACACTGGTCCTGAACTAACAAACTGACCATCTTTTTGTCTCCATCTCAGGTTTTCTGCTTATAATATGGCTAATTGTCCATCGAGTGTAGACTAAATTGTATAGATTTCATGAATTCCACCAACAGTACACATTTAACCATATGGTAAATAAAACAGGGAATTTTAGTGTATTCTGTTTCCTGAATTTCCTTCTTTGTTCATACCTGAATTGCTTCAAAAAAGTGAAAGAGTGGAAGTAGATCCATCCAAGGGCAAAGAGCGATGGATTTCCAAGGTAGTTTATCTTTGCCTTCCTACTTTCTCTCACTTCATGAACAAACAAATCTATTTTTCCTCTCTCGTTAGAAACACTGCGCTAGAAAATAAAAAAAAATGAGAGGCTTTGGAAATGTCACTTATGAGCTGACACTAAATTCTTAGCCAAGTTCTATTTCTTAACTTTTTTCCTTTTAATTGTCATTTAATTTTTAGCTTTATAGGGCTATAATTGACATACAACATTTTCAACAAGTTTTCAAGCATAATAAGTTTATGGTGTACAACGTGTAGATTTGATACACTTACACGTTATGAAATGATTACCACAGTAGGGTTAGTTAACGCCTCCATCACATAATTATCATTTCTTTCTTGTAGTGAGAACATTTAAAATTACTCTTTTAGCAGCTTTCAAGTATATATAATACAGTATGTTTAACTATAATCATTACACTGTATATTAGATCCCCAGAACTTATTCATCATATAACTGAAAGTTTCTATGACCACTGTCTTCCTTTTCCTCCACCCTCCAGGGAGGAAATCACCATTTTATTCTATGTTTCTATAAGCTCAGCTTTTTTAGGTTTCACAAATAAATGATACTATACAGTATTTGTCCTCCTCTGTCTGACATATTTCCCTTAGTATGATACCCTCAAGGTCCATCCATGTTGTCACAAATGGCAGGATTTCCTTCTTTTCATGATTGAATAAAATTCCATCATATATATATTTTTTTCTTTATCCATTTATCTGTAGATGAATACTTATGTTGTTTTCATATCTTGGCTATTGTGAATAATACTGCAGTGAATATGGGAGGACAGATATCTCTTCAAGATTCTGATTTCTGGGCACCCGGGTAGCTCAGTCAGTTAAGCATCTGCCTTTGGCTCAGGCCATGATCCCAGGGTCCTGGGATTGAGTCCCACATCAGGGGCTCAACTGGGATGAGCTCCCTGCTGAGAAAAGAGTCTGCTTCTCACTCTCCCTTCTGCTCTAGCTCTCTCTCTCTCTCTCAAATTAATAAATAAAATCTTAAAAAAAAAAAAAGATTCTGATTTCATTTTCTTTGAGTATATACCCAGAAGTGGAATTGTTGGATCATATGACAACTGCATGTTTAATTTTTGAAAAACCTCCATACTATTTCCTATAGTGGCTGTATCAATTTACATTCCCACCAACAGTGCACAAGGGTGGGTTCCTTTTCTCCACATCCTTACTAACACTTGTTATGTCTTTTTTGATGATAGAACAGCTGTGAGGTAATACATCATTTTACTTCTTCCTTTCAAATTTGAATGCCTTTCATTTCTTATTCTTGTCTGATTTCTCTAGCTAGGACTTCCATGTCGAATAGTAATGGTAAGAGAGAGCACACCTTTGTCTTTTCCTGATCTTAGAGGAAAAGACTTGCAAGTTTCACTATGAAATATGATGTTAGCTGTGGGTTTGTTATATATGGCTTTTATTATATTGAGGTACATTCCTTCTGTACCCAATTTGTTAAGAGTTTTTGCCGTGAAAGGATGCTGTATTTTGTCAAATGCTTTTTCTGCATGTATTGAGATGATCATATACTTTTTACATTTTATTATATTAATGAGATGTATCACAATTATTGACTTGTATATGTTGAAACATCCCTGCATCCCAGGGATAAATCCCACTTGATAATGGTTTATGATCCTTTTAATGTACTGTTAAATACCGTCTGTTAGGGGTGCCTGGGTGGCGCAGTCGTTGAGCGTCTGCCTTTGGCTCAGGGCGTGATCCCGGTGTTGTGGGATCGAGCCCCACATCAGGCTCCTCTGCTATGAGCCTGCTTCTTCCTCTCCCACTCCCCCTGCTTGTGTTCCCTCTCTCGCTGGCTGTCTCTATCTCTGTCAACTAAATAAATAAAATCTTTAAAAAAAAAATACCGTCTGTTAATGTTTTGTTGAGAATTTTTGTTTGTATGTTCATCAGAGACATTGGTCTGTAGTTTTCTTGTAGTGTCCTTATCTGGCTTTGGTATTGGAATAATTCTGGCCTCATAAAATGTGTTTGGACATTTTCCCTCCTCCTTTTCAATTTTTTGGAAGATTTTGAAAAGGATTGGCACTAATTCTTCTTTAAATGTTTGGTAAAATTCACCAGGGAAGCCATCTGGTCTTGGGTTTTTCTTTATTTGGAGATTTTTTATTACTAATTCAAACTCCTTACTAATAATTGTAAACTGTTCAGATCTTCTATTTCTTCATGATTCAGTCTTGGTAAGTTGTATGTTCCTAGTATTTATCCACTCTTTCTCAGTTATCCCATTTGTTGGTGTATAATTGTTCATAGTATTTTCTTATGATGCTTTGTATTTCTGTGGTATCAATTGTAATATCTTCTTTTTCATTTCTGATTTTATTTTGTTTATTAGAGCTGAGATTTCCCTTGGCCATAAGCTGTGCTGCCTTGGGGGCAGATGACGCAAGTAAAGCAAAACTGTTAGTTTTACCCTCTCCAATGACTCCAAACTCATATTTTTTTTGTTCTCACAGTGTGTAGGAACTTCACAACTGAGAACCTGGACTTGCACAAAGGCTCTCTTTGTGGGCGATTGTCTAAGACACGGTTTTCCAGGAGTTTCCAGACCATAACCAAGAGGGGCTAAAGACAGTCCACGGACCACTGCAAGGTCCAGAGCTAGGGCTGAGTTCTGTATGCCTATAGCTTGACACATGGGTGGGCAAGACTCTTCCCAGGTCATGTAGCATATAGTGCTAGATCCCATAGCTCTTACAAAGGCACTTTTTTCCACAGATGGATGGCAAATTATTGTTTGGTGGGGTTGGGGGGGGACACAAATGAGTAACATCTTATTCAAATCAGCCAGTGCTAATGTTACTCCCTTTTCAGCTGTTATTGAACACATACTATACGCCAGGCACAGGGCCAATCACCTTGTTTGCATTATTCCAGTTAATATGCTGACAATAATTTGATGAAGCACATTGCATTATTATCATCACTACTATTGTCAAATGAGAAAACTTAAAGAAGTTAAGTAACTTACTCATTATGTACAACTACTCGTAGAACGCACATCCAATTCTACTGGACTTTAAAAACATTGAGACAAAACATGCTGTGAACAGGACTTTCTTAGCTTTCCAGTCTTCACTGCTCAAGAGTTAGTTATTATGTGGTAGGTGCTATTCTAGGCACTGTAAATATAAGTCAATAAATAAGCCAGACAAAGACCCTGCTCTCCTGAAGCTTATATTCTGGTAGAGAAAGCAGATAATCAGAGTGAGTTATTTTTTTTTAATATGTAATTCTGAATAGTAGTAAGTGCTGAGAATATTCAAGTGAGATAATTAGCTAAAGAGTACGTGGCAGAAACTAAATGATCAGAATAACCTCTGAAGAGAAGCCTCTCTGAAGAAATTATATTTGAGCTGAAATCTGAATGATGAAAAGATACCAGCCATATAAAGATCTGGTGTAAACTATTCCAGGTAGAGAAAGGGACTGTGAATATACTCTAAGGGAGGAACATGCAGGGCATATTTTAAAAAGTGGAATAATCCAGTGTGTCTGGACTATAGTAAACAAGTGGAAGAGTGTAAAGAGATGAATTAGAGAAGTGAGCAAAGACCAGATCATGAAGGTCCTTCCTTACAGGTGCATGGGGGGGGAGGTACATGGATTGTAAACTAAAGGAAATGGGAAGCCATTGGAGAGTTTGAAGCAAGAAAGTGATCTGTTGTAAGTCATGTTAAATATAATTTATTATAAAGATATAGAAATCGATAGAGACAAAATAAAATGTATTATAAAGATATAGAAATCAATAGAGACAGAAAATAAAATGTATTATAAGATATAGAAATCGATAGAGATAGATAAGATATATCCCCCCCTAGTTCCTAGGTGGCAAATGGAATAGAGGGAGCAAGAAGAGAAGCAAAAAGACTCACAAGGCTCTTGCAGTAGTCCAAATGGGAGATGATGGTGGCTTTGTCAGGGTAAATGGTATGAGGGAAGGGGACTTCAATACACATTTTGAATATATATTGTATGTACAATTGCCTGGATTTGCTGAAGGATTAGATGAGGATAATTTAAAAAAAGAGAAATCAGGGTGCCTGGGTGGCATGGTCAGTTGAGTGACTGACCCTTGGTTTTGGCTCAGGTATAATCTCAGGGTTGTGTGATTAAACCCCAGGGCGGGCTCCATGCTCAGTGTAGAGTCTGCTTGGGTTTCTCTTTCCCTCTCCTTTTAGCCCTCCCCCACCACTCTCTCTCTCTAAAATAAATAAATACAACTTTTTAAAAAGAAAAAAGAAAAATCAAGGATGACTCTTACATTGTGGGCCCAAGCAATTTATTTATTGGTAGTATCATTAACTAAAATGTGGAGAAAAAGCTCCTGACATCTGTTATGAGCAACATGGATTAGATTCTTACTTTATTGGGCACATGACCTAGTCAGAGTGTGGAAAGGGAAATGAAAAGGGAAGTCCATAAATCCAGCTTTTCTACTAAGAGCATGACCTGAAAGCAAATCACTTCACCTTTCAGAGTCTTAAGTATAAAACAAGATCAACAGACTAATCACCCTTTCCCGGTATCCTTTCGCACAGTAAAAGGACTGTATCTGACCTCCTATCTTCCATGATTTTTGTGCATATGACTTCTATCTCAAATCACTATCTTCTGTTTCAGCTTATTTCTCACCCCTTCTCTTATAATATCTCTTGAAATGCATATTAACAGCAATTGCTTTTTTTTACTTGAGGGAGGGGGCAGAGGGAGAGAGAGAGAGGGAAAAGCAGACACTCTGCTGAGCAGGGAGCCTGACATGGGGCTCAATCCCAGGACCCTGAGATCATGACCTGAACAGAAGGCAGACATTTAACTGACTGAGCCACCCAGGTGCCCCAACAGCAATCGCTTTTTTAACTGAAGGGAGAAAGATTCACTAAGGTGGAGAAGTAACATAGAAACTTTCCCATTAGCAATTGTGGCTAATCATGACAAATCCATCTGTACTGCACTAGCATACAAATTTTCCACTGTAACATATATCCAGCCCTTATCCCTTTTACAAACTATCATCACCAATTCTCTCCTTAAATCATTAGTGACATTCTTCCATATCACTTTCTCCCAGGAGATCACCTATATCATGCCTATTCTTCAACTGCCAGGGCTTTTAAAGCCTCAAGAACTGGGAAATTGTTCCATGACCTACAGTGCCAACCCAATTTTTGTTCATAGGATAGATCTTAGACTATTAAAAATCATTAAGATAAAAATCTTCTTTCTTTTTATTACATTTCAAAGCAAACCTCTATGGGTTATAAATAAGCATTTTGAGTCATTCAAATACATATTATTGAAAGATATCTAAATCAATTTGACAAAGTCAGAAAAGCTTTAAGTTTACATACAATATAAGTTGATAATATTTTTAAAGATTTATTTATTTATTTGAGAGGTTAGAGATAGCAGGAGGAGGGAGCGAGGGAGAGGGAGGGAATCCCAAGCAGACTCCCTTCTGAGTGCAGAGGCCGACACAGGGCTCGATCTCAAGACCTGAACCGAAATCAAGAACTGCTTGCTTAACCGAATCAGCCACCCAGGCACCCCTGTAGGTTGATAATTTTTAAAATCATCCTTCAACTATAATAAAATAACTGATGATGTCATACTAATCCTTCACATTTACTATTCCACAGTCTGTTGAAAGAATTGGAGGGGTGCCTGGGTGGCTCAGTCGTTAAGCGTCTGCCTTTGGCTCAGGGCGTGATCCCAGTGTTCTGGGATCGAGCCCAGCATCAGGCTCCTCCGCTGGGAGCCTGCTTCTTCCTCTCCCACTCCCCCTGCTTGTGTTCCCTCTCTTGCTGGCTGCCTCTCTCTCTCTCTCTGTCAAATAAATAAATAAATAATCTTAAAAAAAATAAAAGAAAGAAAGAAAAAGAAAAGAATCGGAGATGTATCTAGTTTAAAAAAATTAGACTAGGATACTATCTCATATTGTACATGAAGATGTATCCCAGCTAAGTTATAGAAAACAAAGATAAAAAAACAAAATTAAAGCAGAAAAAGATGATATAGGTTGACATTATTGTAACTTTGGAAAGAGAAGATCTAATTACAACACAAAACACAGAGACACAAGGTAGAAATTGGTACACATTACCACATTTTAAAAACTTCTGCATAAAAAAATAGGAAACTTTTATTTTCTTTTAATAATTTTTATATTGTTATATTAGTCAAAGAACTTCTCAAACTCAATACACGGGAAACAAATAATCAAATCAAAAAATGGGCAGAAGATATGAACAGACACTTTCCCAATGAAGACATACAAATGGCTAACAGACACATGAAAAAATGTTCAAAATCATTAGCCATCAGGGAAATTCAAATCAAAACCACCTTGAGATACCACCTTACACCAGTTAGAATGGCAGAAATTGACAAGGCAGGAAACAACAAATGTTGGAGAGGATGTGGAGAAAGGGGATCCCTCTTACACTGTTGGTGGGAATGCAAGTTGCTACAGACACTTTGGAAAACAGTGTGGAGGTCCTTAAAGTTAAAAATTGAGCAACCCTATGATCCAGCAATTGCACTACTGGGTATTTACCCCAAAGATACAGACGTAGTGAAGTAGGAAACTTTTTTAAAAGGAAAAATTGAAGGAAAAATATTTGAAATATATATAATATCCAAAATGCCTCAATAATTCCTATAATTCAATATTTAAAAAAGGGATTAACCAAACCCAAAAGAAAAAAAAATCGTGCATGGAAATACACAGAAGAGGAAATAAAAATGCCAATAAACTTGTAAACTAATGTTAACTAAGAATAAAGAACATGAAAATAAAATACATATCATTTTTCACTCATTACATTGAAAAAATATTTTTTAAATGATAATGTCAATGAATATTTGTAAAGACAGATATTCTTATAAACTCTGGATGAAATTGTAAATTGTCAGAGACAATATGGATGGCATTTTTCTGTATTAACAAAATTTTAAAAAACCCACAGGTTTCTTTCTATCTAGTACTAGTCTGATATCTTCATGAAAGGCAAAAGGCATGAACAAGGTTTTCTGTGTAACAAGTTTGTACTAATGTAAAATGCGAAGCAATCTAAATATCCATCAACAATTGAATGGTCAAACTGTAGAAAACTAAGCAGTATTTTATAGTATGGGAAGACATTTAATGACCTCCAAGAGATACTATGAAGAGAAGTTACATGTCAATACATATAATACTGTTCATGTTTTAAAATTGTCAATTTCTTTTGTTTTGTATGTACATATATGTATGAAATGAGTTTTAAAGTTTAGCAAAAGCATATATCAAACATCTAATCATGGTCAGTGTTGGGAAAGCAAATTGTAGGAGGTAGATGGGGCTACCAAAGGACTTTTGCTTTATCTGTCTTGTTTATATCTTTTGCAGTGAGAACATATTTATGTATGAGTTGAGTAATTGAATCAAAACATAAAATAAATAACTGGAGGAAACTTCTTAGGTTAAAGCCAGAAAAATAAAACTTTGTCAGACTTAGCCCAAAGATCACATTTTTTTCAAAAAGAAGCATTAAATCCATATCCAAGCACAGATTTCAACATCTGTATGTTGAGAGGCTAAAAATAAAATGAAATCCAGAATAAAAAATTGCAAGATGTTTTCATCTTTCATTCTGAATTAGTACAAATATGCTAATATATAAATTACTCTCATTATTAACCTTGTTCATTTGAAACCTTTGAAAGATGATATGAAGAAAAGAGAAGAAAAACATATTCCTGAGTTTCTCTTCTATAGTTCAAAGTGGAACGGGAGTAATCTAATTAGTAGTAACTGTTTATAAAAATCCAGTCTTGTGTGCAGGTCCAAATATATCTTGCTATCAGTATAATCAATATACTGGTACTGAGTACGAGTTAAATCAACTGCAAGAGCAGATTCTATTCCTGTGGTTTTCTTTCATCATTTATAGAAACGGTTTCAGACTATATGACATGGTTTTAAAAATCATATGTATATATGAATATACATATATAACATATATGTATGTGTATATATTCCAAACCCAAAAAGAGATTATAAAAACATCACTATTAGTAAATAGGTAAAATTTTAGCCATATATAAGAAAAAAAACATAGTTTTGGACCTATGACTAATTTTTAACTTTAGAGGTTAAAGTTAAACCAAGAAAACAATGAAATGGAATAGCTCTAAATCTCCAGAGATATTGAAGAAGACAGAGCATTAGGGCAGTGGAAAGCCCTCTTAAGTATTTATTAAGAATTAACCAATTACACTTCTATAAATTGTTCAGATATCATATGATTAAAAGAAAAAGACATAATTTTCCAGAAATGAGCTATTAATGTGAACAATTTTACCCATACCAAAAAATAAGAAAAATTAGAATTGTTCATGTGCCCTAAAGTCTTAATAGTATAATCAGAAGTTTATTAGAATTATTGTTCATGTTTATCTTACTGAACTAAAGGCTATGTAGGCACTTCCAGAGACACCTAGCAAGTGATAGATATTTATTGAGCACCTACTGGATGCAATACTCCAAGCTAAACATAGAGAAAATGGTGGTATAAGCATTGTAAACAAGATCAAGATATATAGTCCATGCTCATTTGGAGTTTAAACTCTAAAGGAAAATTGAGGTAGGCAGGTCTCAGATCAGAGAGGGTTTTGTAGACCGCATTAAGGATTTTTGATCTAAGGAACAATAAGGAGTCATTGAAAGGATTTTAATTACAAAAAGAATATAATAAATGTGTACTATTATAAAGATATCTTGACTGTGTATGAAGACTGATCAGAGGGGATCAGTGATACATCTGGGAAAATCAAAGAGAAGGTTTTCACAATATCCACAGGAGAGGTGGCTCAGCTATGCTTGGGATGCAGAGATTCAAGAGACTGCTATGTAGGTGGGATGAATAGGATTGAGTAGCTGGAAATAGGAGAGAAAGAAGATGATGTTCATGTCTCACAGATTTTGGTCAGGGACATATGAAAAATCTATCAGGATTCTTACTAAGTATGGGTACAGAGTTTGGACACTTCTGGTTTGCATAGCTTTGCAATGAAGTACCTGTGAAGATCATTTGAGAGATCATTTGGATAATATTCTGCAGTCATTAGGAAAATTTATACTCTGTAGACAATCTCTAAGGATTTCTAGAAACTCTTCTGTGGAATTAGTCTTTGAAAGAAGCTTGGGCTTCTGCACCTGAGAATACTGATATTAGCTGTGTGCTCTAGAAATGCTGAGAAAAGCAGTTCTAAGTCAAAGGAGGAAGGAAGAACCACTGTCTCTGGGAACCCCGCAAGAATGACAGGGAGTTCAGAGAATGCCAGTAAGCCCATGGGAAGAGTATTTGTATCACAATCCTTTGCTAAGTATTTCTGGAGAGGAAGAGGTTTTCCATAAAAGCTCTCTAAAAGATG
The DNA here is from genome assembly GCF_002007445.2 of Ailuropoda melanoleuca. Classification (NCBI taxonomy): domain Eukaryota; kingdom Metazoa; phylum Chordata; class Mammalia; order Carnivora; family Ursidae; genus Ailuropoda; species Ailuropoda melanoleuca. Next base: position 113,980,668 of record NC_048224.1, on the reverse strand, counting down.
CTACTGATTGCCTACTAATAGAGTTGGAATTCCAGAAATTCTGGATCAAGACTTGAACCTGTGACAGTTTGATAACATTCATTAATTACTAGTAACAGAAAATCTCAATAAAGTGAAATATGATGTGGGGTACCTGGGCACTCACTTGGTTGAGCATCTGACTCTTGGTCGTGGCTCAGGTCATGATCTCATGGGTCACAGGATCAAGCGCCTCGATGGGCTCTGCACTCAGCTGGGAGTCTGCCTGAAAGATTCTCTCCCTCTACCCCTCCCCCCACTTGTGCACTCACTCTCTCTCTCTCTCAAATAAATAGATAAAAAATTTTTAAGTGAAATATGATGTAGGCATCTAGTTGATTTTGCCCATGTAAAACATTAGAATAAAACACCGGCATGATAATAATGGCATAATAATAATATACACTGCATAAGAAATGCATACACACACAGAGTTAGAAATGTTTACTAAGATACACGTCCATAAACTATGTCTTAGTTCTTTTTTATATAACTCCCCACTTAAATATTTTATTAGTGGATGATAATTTTTTTCCCTAGGCTCCTCCTTTGAGATACATTTTAAAAGAGAATTCTTAAGCTTCTAGGAGTTATCTTTCGTCCTACAGTTAATCTCTTAATAAGACCAATTTAGCTGTAATATAAATGGTAATGCATAGCGTTCTAGTCACTGCACAATTCTGAACTTGCTCAAAGATTGTATTTGAGCAGACTGGCTTTACCCGTGGGCAGAGTTGATTAAAAGACACTTGGTATGGTTTCAGAACCATAGAGAGGACTCAGTTTTTGACCCTTGTTAAGTGTTCTGGGAAGAGTTTTTTAAGACCTTGTCAACCCTTTAGTGAGCTTATTGTATGTAAGAAATACATTAGACATCCTATCTAACCCTACAATCTATCTGAGGGATACAGAAGTCAGATGAGGGTAAAATGCATAACAATAGCAGGGTTACATTTGCAAAAGAGGAAATTATCATAAAACGAAAAGCATGACTGACAATTAGCAGAATGAGCTAGAGCATCACCCTGAATGAGGTGTATTACTAGATGTGAAACAATAATATTCCATTTTAATTTCTTGGATTGTCTATTTCTTTTTCTTTACAGATTCATACTACCATTACTGGTTTAATTTCATTTGCAACTGTTGAGTGGCCTGCCATTTGGAATGAGTTTGCATTCCATCTGTTGCAAATGAAGGATTTGCAAATGGCATTATTCCATATTATCTTAAGGCTTTAAGGTGTCACTAGCCTTCAATTTACTCTACTAAAGGGTTTTTTACCAGGATTCTTCATGCTGATACCAATATTCATTCAATCTTCATAAATGTTTATTAATACAATAGTGCACAAATTCTTCTTTAAGTATTGAACATGCCAAAAGAGGTATTTGTTTTTCTGCTTCTCTTCTCCCATATTTAAATATGTTACGTAAATATGTCCACACCTAAATCTGTCCCATCTTGTTGATCCATTTTTAAAATTCACACCTTGTCTTGTATAAACGCAACCCAACCATGAAAGTAATTTGTTCGTGAGTCATAACCTTGCAAACATTGAAGTAATTGTAAAAGCTTCTCTTGTTAGTTTGCAATTAGGGTATTAAGTTTGATATCATGCTGCATTATATTTTAGAAGAAGGGTCATAAAGGGTTTTATTTCTTAATGCTCTATAACATTTAATCATAAACACATACAAAGATAAAGCTAAATATATATTCATTTCAACACCTACAAAAATAATTAGTTTTCCTGGGTGTATCGTGGTAGGTGGAACTGTTTTCTTAAAGAACTTGTATAGAACATGTAAACTGAATAGGTATCTATAGGCATACCACAATATGGTGGAATGGTCTGTGTATTTGATTAGCATAATATTTTTAAATGAAGCTCTCATCTTCAATATAAAAAAAACATTTTTTTATATTGTAAAACAATGAATTTGAACCAAATATAGCTTTAGAGTTCAACTCTCTCTGTATCTGGCGTGGACTCAGAGACTGTATAATTCAAGTGCAAGAGGATTACAAAGGTAAATACACCCCTGTTCAATATGATCTGATGGTATCCCGCTACTTCACAGATTAGGAAGGCCAAGAACTGAATTTCTTCTAGAAATCTACGAGGCAGACTAAGTTCTAAGATGCACATTATCTGCCAAAACTCTCCTGATACAGCAGTGTCTCAAGACAACTGGAGAACCTTTGGTAGCAGAAGCTACTTCTCCTGTATTAATTATCTCGTTTAATGACTCTTCCCTCTCACTCACTTGCCCTACACTGCCCTTAATATCTGTTAAAGCTATCCCGTTCCCATTCTCCATCACAAACATTTCCTAAATCAGATTTGTTACCATTTATTACCATCTACTCCTTCAAACACAAATTTCATCATGTTGTTCTGCTTAACATAGCTAATGATCTCCTCGATAACTCCAGGACTCCAGGTAACACTTCTATGTATTAGCTTTAAGTTGCACTCTTTTCAAAGCTCCTTTTCCATGATCATGCCCACTTTGTGCCTACACTCAGACACCTTCTGCTGTAACTTCTCTAAACATGTTGTGCTCTCCTATTTGGAGCCCTTTGCTGAGAATGCCATTCAAAAGTTAGCTCAAGTATCTCTTTCCTGAAGATTCCTCAGAAAGTGTGTGCTATAGGAATGTGGGATGTGGTGACGAGCTTGCTCTGCAGAGCAGCTGGTGTTTGAAAGTGCTGGGATCAAATTCTAATTCTCTGGATGGCTGTGTGACCCAGAAAAACTGGTTGGTCCCCACACGTAACAGTAAACCATCTCTACCCTCACTAAGTAGGTGCTGCCACCAAGGAAGGGGACAAGTAGTCGATGCCTGAGTACCCATGGTCCTTTGTACTCTGGCTGTGACAATTGTTCTTTTTATTGAGATATACTTGGCATAGACCATTGAGTAGTTTAAGGTGTATAACATGTTGATTTCAAACATATATTGCAATATATATAATTACTACTGTAACATTGCTAACACCATCATTTCATATAATTTTCATTTCTTTTCTGTGGTGAGAACATTTAGAATCTAGTCTCTTAGCAACTCTGAAGTATGCAATATAGTGTTAACTATAATCACAATCCAGAATTTATTCATCTTCTAACTGCAAGTTTGTACCCTTTGACTAACATCTCCCCACAATTCTCAAAAAGAAGAACAAAGCTGGAAACTTCACACTTCCTAATTTCAAAGCCACAGTAATCAAAACAGTATAGTACTGGCATAAAAACGGAAACACAGAGACCAAAAGAAAAGAACGGAGAGTCCAGAAATAAACACTGCATGTCAAAAGCTGATATTTGACAAGGGAGCCAAGAATACTCAGTGGGGAAAGGATGGTCTCATCAAGAAATGATGTTGGAAAAAATGGATAAACACATGCATAAAAATGAAATTAGACCGCTACCTCACACCACTCACAAAATTAACTCAAAATGGATTCAAGACTTAAGCATAAGACCTGAAACCAAAAACTCCTTGAAGAAACCATAGGGAAAATGCTCCTTGACATTGTTCTTGGCAATTTTTTTTACATGATACCAAAAGCACAAGCAAGAAAAGCAAAAATCAACAAATGGGACTACACCAAACTAAAAGTCTCTTCACAGCAGAAGAAACAATCGCCAAATGAAAAAGGAACATATGGAACGGGAGAAAATAATTACAAGTATATATCTGATAGGGGGCTAATATCCAAAATATATAAGTAACTCATACTACCCAAAAGCAAAATAAATAATAATTATTATAATAAGAATAATTATTATTATTAATCTTATTAAAAATGAGCAAAGGAACTGATGCTTTTCCAAAGACACACAAATGGCTAACAGGTACATAAAAAGGTGCTCAACCCACTAATCATCAGGGAAATGCAAATCAAAACCACAATGAGATATCTCCTCACACCTGGTTGTGACATTTGCAAGCTTGCCAGCCTGTCATCCTTCAGGGCTTTGACCATGGTTTAACCCAATCTTGCCATAGCTGGACTATGGTCCTCACAGCTTCCGCTTAGCCATTCTGGATTCCTACAAACCATCTCTAGTACTTCTTCTTGCCTACTGCCTCTATTTGGCCATATAGCCCAATCTCTAACCTTGGTTTGCTCTTTAAATTGATATATAGATATAGAGATAGAGATATAGAGATAGCAATACACACTTTTTTGATGTATGAAAGTATCCTCAACTATCATTTTTGCTCACATTAATTTGATAAATTTGTATTGCCCTGCATCTCTCTGGCTTAATCTGCCCTCTGTCTCCTCACTGTGGTACTCATAGCCTATTATATCTGAATCACATAATAGCAATAACTATGATTCATGGTACACCTGCTACGTACTAGTCAGAGTACAAGACATTTTGTATACATTGTATTATTTAATTTCCCCACAATTCCAGGAGTACGTATGACTTGCACCATGTTACAGCTGAGGAAATGCAAGCAGAGAGGTTGAGTACTTGCCCAGTAACACCCTGTAAGCAGAGTATTGTTGCACAAACACATACCAAGTCAAGCCAGAGAAAGGTGGAAGAACAGAAAATTGTGTGTGTGTGTGTGTGTGTGTGTGTGTGTGTGTGTGTGTGTATCTAGAGGGATGAGGAAGGGGCGATCAGGGAGGGGAGAGAAGTAAAACTTCAGGAGAAAAGGAGCATACCTCAGAGGGACTTAGAGAACATAGCCTCCTACTTTGAGTATTGGACATGACACATCTGACCCAAAATCTCTTACCCAACCTACATCATCCAACCACATTCCTAGATTGTGACCTCAAACCAGAAAGGCCCAAATTTCCATGGCAACTTCTTCTGCTGTCCAAACCCAAGGAATGTCTGTTACATACAGGTAAGGCCAGGTGCCTTAATCCTGAGTGGTAGGGTCAAAACAAGTTGGAGCCTGGGGAGACAGAAAATGGGAATCCAGAGTCTTACCAATGGATCATTAGCTGCTTTGCTGAATTAGAGAATTTTGTAAGAAAAAATTTCAGCCAGCAATTTTTTTTTGGGGGGGCAGGAATTTTGAGGGAGATGACAGCAGTACGTAAACAGTACTCTGCCAGAATTCAAAAGGAAGTTGACTAAGGAAGCTTTATCTTCATGTAGTAGGAAGGAAAAACTGAAGGAAGAAAAGAAACGGACTAGCTAGAACTGTTTCCTTCAAGATTAGGGCCTTAAGAAAGGTTCTGTGCTGTGAAAATAATCATTAGAATAACACAGTTACTGTTTAATAAACACCTACTTTGTGCAAGATACTTTGCCATCCTGATCTCATTAACCTTACAACCACCTCATAAAATGGGTAATATCATCCCTCTTTCATATGTAACAAAATCAAGGTTGCAAAAGATTGGGTAACCTGCCACATGAGTCAGAGTTCTCCAGAGAAACAGAGCCAATAGGATAGATGATAGATAGATAGACAGATAGATAGATAAATATATAGATAGATGATAGATGATAGATAGATAGATGATAGATAGATAGATAGATAGATAGATGACAGACATTTATCTCCATCTCCTACATAAAAAAAATATGCATGAAAAGAGGTTTATTATAAAGAATTACATGATTATGGAAGTTGACAAGTCCCAAGATCTGCAGTCAGCCACTTGGAGACCCAAGACAGCCAATAGCATAGGTCTAGTCTGAAGGTCTGCAGATCGAGACTCAAGAAGAGCCAATGTTTCGGGTCAAGACTGAAGTCAGAAAAAAACCAACGTCCCAACCCTAAGGAAGTCAAGCAGGAGGAATTCCTTATTCAGGGGAAAGCCAGCTTTTTGATTATTCATGCCTTCAGTTGATTTTATAAGACCCACCCAGATTAGAGATGGCAATCTGCTTTACTCAGTCTATTGACTTAAATGTCAAATTCATGGCACCTGGGTGGCTCAGTTGGTTAAGCATCTGCATTCAGCTCAGGTCATGATCCCAGGGTCCTTCTCCCCCTCCTTCCCACTTGTGCTCTCTCTTGCTATCTCTGTCACTCTCAAATAAATAAATAAAATATTTTTAAAAATAATAAATGTCAAACTCGTCTAAAAATACTCTCACAGAAACATCCAGAATAGTATTTGATCAAATATATGGGTGCCTTATGAACCAGTGAAGTTGACACAGAAAATTAACAACCATTTACCTAAAGATATCTAATTTGTTAAGTGCTAGAGACGGGATTTAAACCCAGGTCTGTCCTCTTCAAAAGCCAACAGCTATCCATCTATGCCAGAAACATGGAAGCACAGAATTACATAGAATGTATGACTTTTTTACTTGGAAGATCTGTGCCAAGACCACAGAAAAATTAGTCAATGAGTGATTTACACACACACACACACACATGCATAACAATACACACACATGCACACACAATTTCAGAACATTAGCTAGATTTGTAAATACATTTTGTTTTTGTACCTGAAACAAGTTAGGTATGTTGGACCCAGAATGCCTTAGAAAAGGAGAAAAGGACCAGTAGTGCCGAAGGTGCTGTGGGTCAGGGAAAAGCCAGCCACCTGGATTTCTTGCAGTAAGACAAGACAGTTTTTTTTCAATGGCCACAAACTCCACCACTTCAAACAAATCATTTGTCAGTTTGATTATAGTCAAATAAAGAGCAAAAATTAGTTTGAAAATCATCCTCCCTTATACTTGCAATGGTATCTTTCTTACAACGTCTCAAAAGAAAAGGGAGAATCACATTTTTTTGGTTAAAATAAGGAAGTCAACCCCCAAAATACAGGTGATCAGTAATCATATTCTGTCCAGACAGCTTAATGACTTTCTGGAAATTGAACATCAGGAATATATTAAGGAATTAGCTGCCTAAAATAAGTCAATTCTATTCTGTTCCCATGGTTTCATGTGACATTATATTCTCCAAGAGGGGAAACATTATGCTCAAAATGTGCCTGGTTCAGGATGTATTTGCATGTATAGAGATTATAACCCCTTGTTAAGTGAAAACTATTTATATGTGAATGCTGTTCATAAAACCCACTAACTGATATAACCATATGCCTTTCCCTTGGTACAGTTTCACTAACCAAGTGCATACTATTTTTAAACTTGTCTGAGGCTATATGAACAAATCAGTGAGCTTCTAATTCCATCAAAATCCAATGATAACCCTTTAAGATTTCTTCAGCATCAGATGATTCTGGGGGCAAAAAAAGAGAACATTCTTGATTACTGAAAGAGTAAAATCCAACAAATTGGGAGCAATTTGATTCCTAGGAAGACTGTATGTCTGAAGACTAATAGTCAGTTGTGATAAGCTACTTCTTAAAAAAGATACTCTGAGGTTACACACATTATCTGTCTAATTTGCAGAAATTTGCTGAGTATATATATATATATATATATATATATGACAATTCCACCCTCATGACTTAATAGCAGTATATATATATATATATGTATATATATATAATGGAATATTACTCAGTCATCAAAAAAAGAGAATGAAATCTTGCTATTTGCAATGACATGGATGGAGCTAGAGTGTATTATGCTAAGCAAAATAAGGCAGTCAGAGAAAGACAAATACCATATGATCTCACTCATATGTGGAATTTAAGTAACAAAACAGATGAACATAGGGGAAAGGGAAAAAAAAGAGAGGGAGGCAAACCATAAGAGACTCTTAACAATGGAGAACAAACTGAGGGTGTCTGGATGGGAGGTGGGTGGGTGATGCGCTAAATGGGTGATGGGTATTAAGAAGGGGACTTGCTGGGATGAGCACTGGGTGTTATATGTAAATGATGAATCACTAAATTCTACTCCTGAAACTAATACTGCACTACATGTTAACTAAAATTTAAATAAAAACTTGAAGATTTAAGAAAAAATAGGAGCTCCTAGGTAGAAAATTTAATGCTTAAAAGGGAAAAGAGGGAAAATGTAGTATGAAAAGGGGGAGGAAAAAGCTCTGTTTGGTGCTATCTGGTGTCCACCAATTTCCCAAAAGACCCCAAAGAGGAAAAGGAAGGTCCTCAGGCTCACAATAAAGTATTCTGTAGCGTATTTACATCCATGCGTGTGTTCAAGCATGTTTACTTCTTTCTCTCATTTGATATAAGAGAGCAGACCAGAGAATCTTAAAATATTTTTTGTAGAGTTATAAACAGGAAAAGATGCAAAGAAGTTAGCAATTGCCCGTGTAGGGATTAGGTTAGGAAACTTAGACTAAAAAGACACTGGAAAAAATTCCAAGACACATTTTTGCAATGATTCAAATGTCAGGGTTGTATGATGTAAGTTTGAGAAATAGCACACTGATTTATTTTCAAAGATTTATTTGGGGAAAAGCATCAGAATACAAGCTGCAATTTGTAATAGCACTGTTTAAAAAGCCAAAAATAAAGACTGTTTACATATTATATTAGAAATGAAATATCTACTAAAGACAACAGCTTTTTGTGTTCAAAGAGGACTGCAGTGTTAGAATTCACCAAATAACTTCATAAACTGATATAAAATCAGCATGAAACAAGAGGAGCTAAAGAAGAACTGAAAAATTGCGTGGCTAAAATAAGCCATCCACATAGATAGATTCTTGATCCTTTAACCACATAAATCTAGTAGGAACATAGATGAGTCAGTAAGAGGAATAGCAACCAGCAAGATCAGATAAATAAATAACTGGTTGAGGGATTCACTTCCAGGTTGCTTTCCTTGCTCTATAGACTTCTTTACCTGAAACAGAAAGAAATATACCTGGACTTTTAGGGAAAAAGATCTTCTGGGGTGTATAATTATATTTGTTTCAGGTAGTGCTTTATGATAGCCTCACTGGTCAGAAATACCTTCTGCCCTCCAAAACACCATGGTGAAGGAGGCTCGTGTGCTAGTAGGGAGAAATTACATGTTCAGAGAAGTGAAGAGGAGGGGGAAACAGCATATCCCCTGGAAATATCCAACACTTCATTAATATGTGTCACTGACAGGTCCCTTCTCTGTCACCTCATTCAACTTCATAAACTCCATGCCTAGCACTGCTTAGTACATAAAAACTATAATATTGTACAAAGTACAATAAACATTTTTTGAAAAATCCATCTCTCAAATACACTGCTATTACAATACCAATAAAAACTTATTGAAAATTAGTTATTGGTTATCTTTACCAATACAATGAAGGATAGAAGGCATTTCTGACCACTGTGGTTGGTGACTTTCCCTGAAAGTTCAAATTTTTATTCTTCTTCCCTTTTAACAAGACCACTTGTAATGATCAACATATTTTTATTATGCTTGATTTTTAACGTCCTTAATAAATATCTTATTGCTATTTCTTAGTTTGGGCTGCTTTAACAAAATACCATAGACTGGTGGCTCATAAACACCAAACATTCATGTTTCATGGTTCTGGAGGCTGGGAATCCAAGATCAAGACCCTAGCAGATTCAGTGTCCAGTGAGAGCCAGCTTGATTCATAGATGGTCGTCTTTTTGCTTGCTCTCACATGGTGTAAGAGGGAAGAGAGCTCTCTGAGGGGTGTCTTTTAAAAGGGCACTAATCCCACTCATGACAATTCCACCCTCATGACTTAATCCCCTCCCAAAAGCCCCTGTTCTTACACCATGACACTGGGGGTTAGGTTTCAACATATAAATTGGGGAAGAGATAAATATTTATGCATGGCATTCTGCCCCTGGCCCCCCAAAACTCATGTCCCTCTTGAATGCATAATACATCCATTCCATTGGAATAGTCCCCAAAGCCATAACTCATTCCAGCATCAACTCTAAAGTCAAAGTCCCAAGTCCCATCTAAACATCATCTAAATCAGACACAGCTTAAGACTTAAGATATAATTCATCCTGGGGCAAATTGCTCTTTAGCAGTAAACCTGTGAAATCAAACAAGTTCTATGCTTCCAAAACACAATAGTAGAGCAGGTGTAGGACAGACATTTCCATTCCGAAAGGGAGAATTAGAAAATTAGAAAGGAGTGATGTTATTGAGCAAGTCCTAAATTTGACAGGGGAAGTTCCAGGAGACCTTAGGCTTAAGAACTATGCTTTTTGACTCCATGCTCTGTCCTGCAGGCCCACCAGAGCAGGGGTCCTACCCTTGCAGCTTTGCAGGGCAGGGAATGACTCCCGAGCCTTGGGCAGCCTTGTCCCCAAAGCTAGGCCAGGAGTTCCCACCTCGACTCTCTGCTTAGACCCTCCCAAAGGCTGGGGTCCCGTGCCTACAGTTCTGGTGGGGTGATGTCCAGTGCCCAGTGGCTCTGATCTGACTTGCATCCCTTGAAATCTAGGTGGAGGCAATGAAGTAAACACAGCTTTTACACTCTGCAAACCTGCAGAGATGGCAGCAGGGACACTGCCAAGGTTTGCCACTTGCACTTTTGGGAGAGGCCACCTGACCTGCCAGAGCCATACATGGGGCACTGGAGTGGGCCAGCAATATTCAGTGGGCTGTGTGTGCTGATATCCCACATGTACCAGTGGCCCCTTCTTTGCATTCTTCCATGGTCGTGAATATTAGTTTCTCTTTTCTTTTGGTTTTTTCAAGATTTATGTATTTATTTATTTTAGAGAGAGAGCACATGCAGGGGGAGGAGCAGAGGGAGAAGAAGAGGGAGAGCATCTCCTGCAGAATCCGTGGTGAGTGTGGAGCACAACAAAAGACTCAATCCCACAACCATGTGAAGATGACCAGAGCTGAAGCCAAGAGTCAGACATGAGTCACGCAGGCACCCTGTTAGCTTCTGTTCTCTCTGGACGGGCCTGACTAATCTCTCTATCACACAGTTGTTTGACCACACCCTTTAGTACAGCAGGCCTTCACATTCTTTACAGTATGGATAAGCTGAGAATTTTCCAGATCTTTAAGTTCTTCTCTCCTTTTGATAAACAATTCCATCTTCAAATCATTTCTCTCTTCTCTTGTTTTACTGTCAAGAGGATCCAGGCCTCTGGTGTAACACTTTGCCTAGAAATAGCTCCAGTGCTACATATCCAATTTCATCATTCACAAGTTCCACCTTCCACAAGACTAGGACACGAACACAATTCAGCCAAATTCTTTACCACTTTATAATGAGGATGGCTCTTCCTCTATTTTCCAATAACATGCTTCTCAGTTCTCTCTGAGATCTCATCAGAATGTGGCAGCCCAGTGTGTCCATCAATCCAGCTGATAGCTGGACATATGAATAAGGTCAGTCAAAATAAGGAGAACTCTCCAGCAAAGCCAAGACTAAATCATTGACCCACAGGCCCGTAAGCTAAAAAAAAGTACTTATTATTTTTATGGTGCGTTATTGTGGCCGTAGAAATCTGATACAGGGTTTCACTTGGGTCTTACTTGTATCACACCTATATCAGTTAATGACCACTGCTGATCATCCTATACCTGGTCAAGCTTTTATACTCGTTTTCACATATAGCTTACAATTCTAGTTGAAATATCTGCCAAGTATCCTGTGTTCTCCAGCTGGTCCTTCTGGTCCATTTGAGAATCTGATGCTAAATATTGAAGCAGACACTTTGCCATGAGCAGCCTTATGTGCTCAGTGACTTGGCAGACCCCTAACAAACAATAAGCCTGGAACGTCGAAGAATTCTTAGAAACTTATCAACTTGACCAAACATGGGCAAAATCAAATTCATAACAACCAGGAACTAACAAAATAAAACCATGTGTAATTTTTTAAAATAGTTACATAAATCATTCCAGACCTTGACTAAGAGCTGTAGTTTTGAATTAATAATTGCAAACCTTGTACTTTAACATCTTAGTGACCATTTTATGTTTTCAGATAACAATGATATATCAAAAATGAATATTTCAAATATCTTCAGTCAAAAAGTTTCAGAACTCGCACATAATTTTCTATTTATTCTACACAAGGAAAGCACATTTAACACAAGATGCCTAGCTTTCCCAATGAAAAGTGAGTTAAATCTTAAAATAGAATTCAAGATTATATTCAGAAAATACAGTAGACCCTCAAGATACTATACCCTGAAAGTGACATTTAGACGAAACTGGAAAGAACTGGCAGCCCTCCCATATAAAGATGACTCAGTGAAAGAGAAAATATGGCAATAAAATGAAAATTGTTCTTCTTCTTTCTGGCAATTCTCCAAGACCTCCATTACAGAGAGCAGGTAGCTGATTAGTTTAATGCCGAAATCACTCAACTGATTATCCCATTACATATTTGTTAAAATAAGAAAAGCAATTCCAACAAGGCAATTTTGGGGAAACAGACTGGTAATCGGCTGGCTCTGGACGATATTGAGGTAGTATGGCTGGAACCAGAAGACAGTCTTTTATATTTCATTTTCCCACACTAGCATCCCTTCTCGGGTCTTAACGCACATGGAATTGGTAGAAGATCGAGCTGACCTTCATGTGCTACATCTAGCTGTGTTTGACCCATAACTTCTCTTCCATACTATCTACTCTTACTCTTTGGGGAAAGTTTTGGAGAGAGCATTCACACGGAGATGTAAGTGACAGATATGTCTGAATTGATAACCCTTCTTGAATACCTTTGCATTTTCATTTTTTAAATGGAACCTCTGATTTTGGCATTTCAGATATCCGTGAAGCATTAGAGTATACAAAATTCACACACATAGCAACTTGCCATTTCATTATATTTACCCACCCCCCCCCAAAAAAAAAAAAACTGGCTTTGAATGATCCTATGACAATGACAGACCTTGTGATTTATTTAGCACAGACCTGCCACACAAAGATGCATCTCGAAGAGTGACACTCATTTGTCAGGAAGCCATGAGAAATTACCATTCTTTATTACCTTGCTTTTAGTTTTTCTTCCATGTCATTGAATTCTTCCAAATCTGATCCATGGTCCTTCATTCTGATACCTTAAATTATTCTGGTTGTTCAAGGTCTTTGTTGTTGACTGCAATAAACATTTCAAGTTCCCGGGAGCTCATTGTCAACTATTTCCTTATATGATGTCACTGCTTCAACCAACATATTTGCTCCTGTGATATAAGAGGGGTTTTTGTTGTTGTTGTTGCTGTTACACATGCCCCAAATGTATGATAGGGACAGATCTTCCCCTCTCTTGATCTAAATCTTCTTTTGCTTTCTACACAGTTCAGATCTCACTTCTTTCTTTGAATTGATGGCAACTGAAATCTTAGTTCTCTTAATGTCTGAGTGCCCATTTTACATTTCTAGTTAACATTGATATTTTAAAAATGAAGTTTCCAAGCTAACTATATTTTTATTCAAGAAGTTTTAAAACAGCCTGTAGCTATCTGCCTGTTTACCCATTCTAGCCCAGGAAAATACATTGAGAATAAGATAGGTTTCCTACTGAAAAGCGGCACCATTCTGAACAAGCTGATCTGAAGTGATCCGTCCCTTCTCTGAATTCCTATAGCAATTATTATATAAAAACTTAGTTTGGCATATATTGACCACCTTTGATATCTTCTGTATACTCTCTTAAATAATTATTTAAATTTTATTTAGCTACATGTATTTAAATCCCATTTACTTAATTACCTCAAGAATTTTTTGAACAGCAGAATCTATGATTATTTTAATGTTAGCCCCATAGGGAGACATTCACCTAGTAAACAAATTACAAATATTGGGTGGCTTCACTGTTTTTAAAAACACATCTAAGAATTTTTTCTATATGTAACTAAAATAGCGCTTATGTATTACATAATTAAAAAGAAACTTAATTCTTCCCTTTTTATTTATGGAGTAATTGCAGGAAAAGGGACAATAGGAAAACTGTTCAGGGATATAAGAATTAGAAACCATCACAGCTCTTCTCATATTAAAATTAAAATTTTCCTAAATTTATTGTTCATGCCTTTTTCATTAAATTGTTTTTAACGAGTTCCTAATGTAAATCTCCTTCAATTTAAATAAATTTTATTTCAAGATTGCTAACAAACATTAATAACAAAAAATTTTTAAACTACTATGCAATAATTATTTCTGAAATTTAATCTTCATGAGCTCTTGCTATTTATTAACTGAAAGTTTAGCTACAGAAAAATGATTCAACATCTGTTTCTAATGGCCCAAAAGCAAGCACTTTTTCTCCACCTTAAAATGAGAGAAGTGCTCTTTTTGCAAGGAAATCTCCTAGACCAAATCTCATTATCAGTGAAAAGAGACATGCAATTTGAAGTTATCACTTTTTAAAAACCACAATTATTGCCATAAAAAGGTAAATAAAAATAAGAGCATCAATAAATGGACTTTTGTTCAATGATAATGTCAAATTAATCAACATTAAAAGCAATCTTGGTGTAATGAAAGAAAAAAAGCCAAATGATTTCAAATAAATATTCTTTTTTTCTGGATAATACAGATTATAATCTATTGTCTCTAAATTTAGATCATTTTTTCTTCTAATTGGTCTCATACCACTATTAACAGTATTTTCTACATCTTGATGTTTTTGAATCACTTAGAGGAAAAAAAAACTATACCTAGTAGGGAAGAAATTAATGTAATTATGGAATCTCTATTAAGTCAAAGCTAAACTTTGAATTCTGACTTTGCTTAATGTTTTCCCAAATCCTTTTTTCACAATGACGTTTTAGAATACGCTTAAAGCAGTTAATTTGTCAAAGATAGATTAGTCTCTCCAGAAGACGATAACATAGTACGGTCTCAAGCTCTGTTGTTTTCTGACAGGCTGGACTCCCAGTTGCAGCTGTAGTCAGATCAGCTGCAGGTAGGGAAATTCCATATCGCTGAGTCCGTGCTTGACCTCAGTATCTGTTATTATAACCACTTCATAATGAGCCCATAAAGCAAGCACTGGATTGGGTGAGGAAAGACGTGACTGACATCAACAGGGTAATCTTATCTAACTGATCATTGAGCGGCTCCTCCACAGAGGGTCCTTCTGGTGAGTTTTCACCCAGGGCACAAGTGTTCTCATACTTGGGACCCACAGCAAGAGGCCCATCTATATTTCTGTTCGACAAGCCAGTCTGTCACCAGTCCTCTGGCTTTTTCTTTCTAAATCCCTGACTGGTCAATATAGTCATCAGCTACTCTGTGTGACCTGGTGGTGACTGGTTGTTCTTTCACCAAGAGACTTTTCTTGTCCCTTCAATGCTGCCCCTCAGATGGGCTGTACAGTAAACTAGTCCTCTGCCATCTGGGGTCAGCAATTTATTTCTCACCTTTAGAGGCTCAAATCTCCCTTCCCCCTAAGTCAACCGTTCATTGGAATACCCCTCCAAGGCCATTCTAGAGGGTCATAAGCAGAGCCTTAAGAGCAGGTACAGCAGGGATCAGCCACTCACTCATGCAACTTTCTTGTGCTTTCGGAACCTGATAAATCTGGATTTCATATTTACCATTCCCATTTATTGGTGGAGAACTCTTCAGCACACCCAGCTTAATGCTTGGAGAACAATATAGGAATAGTTCGTTTTTGGAGCTCAGGTTGCAGTTACCTGCCTGCAGTGTCTACCTTAGACCAGCAACAAGCTAAGAACAGTTAGCTGAAGAAGACATAGCAGTAAAACCTTAGTGGCTTTTGCTGTAGTTCTCTTATTTGGACTTGTATGTGCCTTATATAACACATCAGTCTTCCAAAGATATCACAAGCCCCATTGGATCTGTTGCTTCATAAGGGTCAAGGGGAAGAACTTCTTGTACTACAGCCTAGATTTGCTGGAATGCCTTCTCTTGCTCTGGCCCCACTATTTGTAAACTGTTTTGTAAGCAGTTCGCTTGATAAACATGTCAGAGCCACATATCCACATGTGTTATATATTAATCCAAAATCCAAATAAGTCCACAAACTATTGCATCTCTTCCTTATTAGTATAGGATAAAGAGGGCCCGTAGTAAGCTTTCACTTTGGAGGGGATATCTCAACAAACTCCAGACCACTGGACCCACGGAAATTTTAAGTAGCGATCCTTGAAGTTCGTGCGATCTATCCTTCATTCTCTTTCAAGTGCAGGTATTACTAAAACATTTATTTTACTACAACATGGCCCTAGAAGCATGATCGATATAATCTCCAAGCATTATATCCTAAAAGATAATAGGATAATTTAAAAAAAAGGCCTGGTGATGATAAAGTAATAAAAATCCCCGAAGACTAAATTATGACGTGGAGCTAGAGAATTACCAAAGATAAAGGTGAAGGTTTACATTTACCTCTACCAAATGAAAGCAAATGTCTTTGGGTGAGCTCTGCTTATTGGAATAGAGGAGACCTCCACCAGCCCCACCGCCACCCAAAAAAATGTTATATTGATAGCTACAGAGAAAGCCAGCTTCTAGGTATGTATTGGTTTGCCCCACTAAAGAGAACCATA
The DNA here is from genome assembly GCF_002007445.2 of Ailuropoda melanoleuca. Classification (NCBI taxonomy): domain Eukaryota; kingdom Metazoa; phylum Chordata; class Mammalia; order Carnivora; family Ursidae; genus Ailuropoda; species Ailuropoda melanoleuca. The sequence goes on along the minus strand of NC_048224.1, from coordinate 113,964,303 downwards.
TGAAATAGCCACTGAATGGAATCATGAGATACTTATAAATACTATAATTCATTTTCCTTCCTAAGATCTACCTACCTGTCTTCTACACAGACCAAACAGGTAAGTTTAATGGAGATGCCTTAGAAATCATGACTGCATGGCTAAGTTCATGATGGTGGCTCTCATTTCTGCAAATCCCCCAGTGACGTGGCATTGCTTTGCACTTAGTATTTTGTTAGGGGGCAGCCTCTGCAGACTCTGCTATGCCAGTGCCACTATCGTAGTCTTAAGAGTGTGTGTCAGGGAAAGATCAGGGCATCTACCACTTTCTGAATAGATCTCATCCAATTATTCGCACAGGAACTAAGGAATTAATCATAGTATAGGTTTGGGGACTCGTTGAATCCAACATGAAAGGACCTTTGAACAATATTTTACTTATCGTCTAACATCCACCTGACCATGAGGGGACTCAAGGCTGAAAGCCATACTTCTACTCAGCAAACCTAGGGTTTTATATTGTTTTAATAGAGTTTAAGTAGGATTTCAGTGCCCTGACCACGTATTTTGATCTCAGGACTACATGATCACTTAGCCAACACCGAAGATCACTGTAGGCCTGACCAGCTAAGAGTAACTATATTCACCTTGCCTCTATCATGTAAGTAATTCTGTTTGGCCTCAATTCTGATGCAATCTCAACATGTGCACTAAAATCAGGGAAGCCCATTCCATTGATAATGTCAAATGTGCACACCCCCAGCTATACAGCACCAGAGAATATCACCCATGGCACTTTTCAAAGATTCTTGTTCTCTTCTCACTAATTTATATCTAAAGTTGAACGAAGATAATGTCTCCTGGCTCTCTTGGGACAAGTGAACATAAATTACTCCCATATTCTTATCTCTGTATGATTTTGGATTCTTCCTCCTACATTATGCAGACAAATTTCTGTCATCTCAACTTTATTTAGCATAGACTAGCACTAAGTCCATTTCCTAACGGGAATTTTTTTTTCTGATATAAAATTCTTCTCCTGCAAAACTGTCAACTAGTATAAGGGTGGAATACAAAATTCATTAGCTATGTAAGGATCAACAGTTTACCTCCATGAACCCGTGCTTAGAAAATTACTGGAAAATATGCTCTACCAAAAGAAACTACAAAGACATGTGGTACAGAAAACAGAAGATCAACATAAAAAAGAGGCAGAGAAAATATATAGGATAATGGTGGAGGCGGAGGTCAGAGGAGAAGAGTTGTGCACAAGCACAGAGAGCAGCTTGCCTGGATTTAAGCAGGTCAGCAAGCACCAGGAGAGAGTTCTTCAAAAATATGAATATGTCACTTAGATGTTTGATGGATATTTGTGGCTTGAATTAGGAATAAGTATACATAAAATCAAATCAAAAAACAGTTGGTAAGACATTTCATAACTCCTTCTGGGAAATAAAAACAGCTACGGGGTATCTTAAGTCTCATCACCAGTGATTAGTGTTTCCATAGTCATTATAATCTAAATCCTGAATACGGATCTAACTAAAATTGTGTTCTAACTATAATAACAGAAATGCAACACAGGGAAAGAGAGAGAGACTGTGGGACTAGAAAGGCAAGCTTCATTCTTTTCCATATCTATAGTTAATACTGAAAATCACAAGGTCAATAGGTTGCAAAATAAGAATGTTCAAGGGACTGGGAAGGAACAGGAGGACCAGCAAGAGCCGTAGAGGACCTGTGTTTGCCACCAGCAAACCTTGCAGAAAAATTTGGGTATCTCGATCATGGGTCTGAATAAACTCGATACAAGGAAATTCTCCTTTGCCGAAGGGGAAAATTATCATAAATAGGTATAATACAGGTATCTAAAAGAATTTATAGAGTGTCAGGCAAATTTCATCGCATCTAATCTTGACAAAAACTACATGAGATAGAAATTACTTCAGTGTTACAGATGAGAAAATTGGGACTCAAAAAGCTTCAATAACCTCCCCAATGACTCTCGGTTAGTCAGTAGCGGACCCAGGAATCACACAGGGAACCATCGGGGGCCAAAGTCCGTGTTCTTTCTATTATAAGTGCACTACCCTCAGTAAAATATCCTGATAGAATGGCTAAAAGAGCCTTGGGCAGGGCCTGTAATGAACGGATTCCAAATGTATTGTGAGGGAAAGAAGTACATCCCTAGCGGGAGGAACGCCGCAGTGTGCGCTGAGAAAGGCTAAGAACAATCAGCCCGATTGTAAGAAGGTCACATTATAAAAAGGGGGCACTGATGTTTGTTAGCTTTAATGCGGAGATGGTATTCATTCCACAGGACTTTTCTCATTAATATCAGGGGGAATAAAGAACACTTCAGCCGTAATGCTACTTCCTTTATTTATAAAATTAGATTTTTCTGACAGAGGGACAAACACTCATCCATCTGGAACACTCCCACGTCACAAGAACAGATGTTTAAATGACCCACAACAAGAAGAAAAGTAAATACAGAAGAAGATCTCTTGCCAAAGCAAATTATTGTAGGAGCGTCAATCTCTCTTGCAGTCAGGAGACTGTCCACTGAACTAGGTTACGGGCCTGGACACAGGCCTCTTGGGCCAAAGTGAGTCCATTTCCATGTAGTAGTTCCGTCTTCAAAACAAAACCACAAATAAAAACAAATACTTCTGTCTCCTTCTGTGGAAGTTCTCACCTAACAGTAACCCACAATTGTTCAGAAAAGCAACTGGTGGAACCTTGATCAAAACATTCTTGTCAGGTTTATCTTGAGGTTTATGAAATAATACAACTACTTGAGCTCCTTCCAATAAACACTTATCGTCTAAGAACTTTTTAAAAGGCTATTTCTCAAGTCTCTTTGACCTTCTCTGGACTCCGTGACATCATCTTCACGAACAGGAATGTTATATAATTGTAGGCTTAGGCTGAATTGTTTTGGATAATGTTCTCTATGGACATACATTATGAAAACAGTACTTAGATTTGTTCGTATAATTATCACCTAAAGCATTTAGCTGTTAACATAGTGGGTGTCAGAGCAAATTGCAGGGATGGGAAAGAGCTGCAGATGTCCCGCCAATTATTTTAAGTACTATTATAATAAAAATCGAATGACTTGGATGGTTAGGTTAATAACATACTAAGAAAAACCATTTGACTTTTTAAAAGCAGTTTGAAGTTATATTGCACTTTCGTGCAATATTGTGCTAATCTAACAAAGAGTCTGTCTTACAGTCTCAGATCCTGACTTGGCATGCTGAATGAGAACATATTATTCAAAGTTTTTGCCTATGGCCAAGCTTTAAAGAAGGTAATTATGATTCCAGGTATTTGAGCACAAAAGAGGTTCAGCTGTTTACACATTAGGCACAATAGGTGAGCTGTTACCTAGGTTTGAAATAGAAATCTCAAATGGGAAAGAAAATTATGTAGGCTAGTTTGAAAAAAATCATAATTCTATCAAGGTATATGTCAAATTGTAACTTATCCTAAAATACCTACACAAAAGAAGTATATTTGTAAATTGTCTCTTTCTAATAAAGGCTCGTCAGGTATGAACTCCTGCTCTCCTGCAATCCTATTCATCCCACAGTTTCTCGTATACGCTGTGGAGACGAGATTCTGAATGCCAGGGTCACTTAAAGCTTCAGCAGAAATGAAAACTAAATGTGCCCTAAGAGACCTTCTGCAGCCCTGTAGTAGAACTGGGTCAAGAACTCACACCCTCCCTTTCACTACTTCAGGGATCAAACAAATAAACTCGAGGATGGTGGGCGGAATCTTGTATTCGTGTCTCCGGGCTGATAAAGTCGCCTCTGACTCACATAGAGGTTCAGAGCTAAAATTGTAGTTTTCCACACCCATACATGCATAAGTCTCATTGGATTCCCCTGCGATTTTATTAGTCAGGCTCTTCAAGATGACAAGGAACAGAGATACGGCAAGTTTACTCTGACTGATGTGAGTTTTTGTAAGAAAACACCCAGAAGTAGGTAGCGAAGAAAGCCATCTCCGCAGCAGTCAGATGGACTCCTGCCTCTCTGGTTCTCTTCAAGTTTCTAAGCAATCTACTGTCCGATCAATGTGTTTCAGAGTTCTTTGAAAGAAATGATCCAATTGGGGTCAGCCAGGCAGAGCTCATTGAAGAATAACCCTAAAAGACAGTTCTCAATCCAGGCCACCTTCTAGATCACCAAGTTCCTAGGTGCTCAGCCTGTGGCTAGCTGCCATTTGGCAATCCATAAGAAAGGAACAAGCTTGTAGTAGCCACGTTCTAGAAAGGAGCTGTGGATACTCAAGTACTCAGAGTGACGTGGAATCCAAAGCAGTTTAAAGCCGGGCTCTGTTTTCAGATTGTCTGCATTAAATCCTGAATTTACTATATCCAAGCCCACACACCCCATGGAAGGGATTTGATCATCCTACGCCTTGGTTTCCCTATCTGTACAATAAGTGGATTAGTATTATGTATCTCATAGCGATCTTACGATTAAATGACATAATCCATGTAAAGAACCACGCAGAGAGATCAGATAGTATAATTGTTTAGGAAAAGCCATTAAATCATGCTTAACTATTAATCATTTGAATATCCATTTGCATACCACTAAAAATCTCAAGGACCACAGTATGCACATGTATATTTGGGAAAACACTGCACGTGAGAACCTCGAAACCCTGCCTTGAATCCTTTCATAATGTGAAAATACTGTCCTGTTTGAGGGTGGTTCATTTTTCAATTCTATATGGAATTTCTGTATAGTGAACTTGTGGAAAATAGGGGCATATCACGATAAGTCTGGATGGTTCATGATTTATGAACAAAAGTATTTTTTAAAGTAATATAAAACAAACATCGCTAAGGTATATTCACGCCTTGCTCTTGACATGCAAAATCATATCTACATGTACCATCATTGTTCAAGGACTCTTTCTTATAAGGAAACAGAGATAAACAATAAGAGGCCTTCTATCGTGAACCCCGGTGCCCATGAGAAAGGCTGTTCGACTTCTGCCTTCACACAGCTTGACAGATGTATGCAACAAAAGGGACACACATGGTCTCAGTTTCAGCCTGATCTAGGCATTAATTAATTCCTACCTATTAGCTCCATGACTTTAGGGAGATTAGTCAGTCTCTCAGGGTCTCAATTTCCTCACACCAATGAAACCATATTCTCAGGGGTGGGGCCCAGGTGCCATAGTTTTAAACTCCCAGGTACTTTTGCTGTGAAGTCAGGTTTAAAAGCCCACACTCTAAAACTGGTGGTTTTCAGACAATGGCACGCCCCACAGTCAGGCTGGCAAATCCCACCTGCAGGGTTTCGGACTCTGTAGATCTGAGGTGGGGCATGGGATTTGTATTTCCAACAAACTTCGGGTAACAGTGATGCCGCTAGTCCAGGGACCACGCTTTGCAAACCACTCCTCTGAATGTATCTGCTTGTTGCCCTTGCATGGCACCTCTGAATGCCCAGCAGCAAGTCAAACTCCCCCGTCTCCTAATTTTTCTTTTCCATTCCCAATCCCCCCAACAATATATTTTTTTTAAGATTTTATTTATTTATGTGACAGAGAGACAGCCAGCGAGAGAGGGAACACAGCAGGGGGAGTGGGAGAGGAAGAAGCAGGCTCCCAGCGGAAGAGCAGATGTGGGACTCGATCTCGAAACACCGGGATCACGCCCTGAGCCAAAGGCAGACGCTTAACGACTGCGCTACCCAGGCGCCCCTCCCCCCAACAATATTAACGACAATATTAATGTGCTTTGTCTATGTCCATTACTCTTTACTCTTTGTAATTATTTTAATCAAAGCTCCAAAACCAGAATGTTATACAGTATTTGTTTAGAACTCCGTTGTTTTTCCCAGTCTCCCAATTACCCCAAGGGCAAAAACATGCTCTATTCATTTGGGCATCACTGGCTTTGAGGAAAATGCCTGGCACATAATAGGAGCATAATAAATGCTTTGTGGAACGCAAATAGCCCATAAACCAAAAATACTTATCTAACACCTAGTATCAGACCTGTTTCTCTGAAAAAGATTAACTCTAATCAATGAGGATGTAATCTTTATCACCATTTACCAGGACCTTTCAGTTATTTTAAGAAATGTGAACAGTGTTTTGCTTGGTAAGAAGAGCCACATGTTTTTATAGCCTTATTCTTGCTAACATTTTTTCACACCTCTGTTCCTCAGTCTGACTCTGCTCCTCTCCAGCAGCCTACACAGGCTAAGCTTGCTACCCACACCCCCCTAGCACTTACCACATTGTGACAAAAACATACCAAATTTTCCAGACAGGGGTTTCTTACTTTTTAAACAATATTAAAATAGAAAACATCAACAGGAAAGTTGACCCTGTTCAGATCTACGGTCTAGGTAAGTAAACAGAATGGAAACTACAACAGAAACGTTTGAATTAGCCCCAGTGGTTCCCGCTGAGGTAATTGGCCCAATGTCTGTGGAGTATGTCTACTTAATAAGGTGGAGACCAAGACTGTGCCTGTTATCCTTTAACCTCAGGGTCTGTTTATAATTTGTTATTCATTAAACAGCTAATTCTTTACCAGGAGGCCAAAAACTAGCTATCTTTGCCATGATATAGTATCCTAAGTCCTGTTGCTGCTTGTTCTGACCTTTCTTTAGCAGACATAATTACAAGTAAGCTCAAGGAACAAAAGCACTCAAAAAGGAGAAGCAAAAGCAGAAGAGGAGGAGGAGGGGGAGGAGGAAGAAGGTAGAGGAGGAGAAGAAGAAGGAGAAGGAACACTGTGACACTAGATGTGCCAAGGCCTAGTGAAAGCTCTGGAAACAGTCTTCAGTAAAACAGGGTGTTGGTTGGATCCCAATGGGCGATGGGGGAAGACGGCTTTGTTTGTTTGCTTGTAGGTTTTTGTTGTTGTTGTTGTTGTTGTTGTTGTTGGGGTTGGGGGAGGGGGTATTGATACTGACATTAAAGTCAATATTATTCTGCTGGGCAGGAAGACGAATGGCCAGAATTGGCCAGAGGAAAATGCTGGGATCTTTTACTCCAGAATGCAAGAGACTCAGAGAAATCTCAGAAATGAGATAGTGCCTGAAATGAAGTGCTTGGAAAACAAAGCAACAAACAAATCTGTTAGCATAGCAGCCTAGTCTTAAGAACAAAAATGACAGAAGACTCCTCCTCTTTAAATGTAAGGAAAGAATATGAATTTGCCTACTTAATGAAACTGCTTGAAACCCTCCCTATTAAGATTTCCCGAAAGAGTTACACACTCATGATTCTCTTACTATTTTACCATCTTCTTAACAAATCATATCTCCAAATCCCCAGGCATGTTCCCCTAATCTCAACAATCCCCCCACCTGTAGCTTCAGTCACTTGAGAAATATTTTCTACATGCATACTGTCCTTAAAACTCTATACTGATTGAAGAAACACACACTTGCGCACACACACACACACACACACACACGATGAATTCAGTCTCTGTCCTCACACAACTTTTAAGTTCCAGAAAACCTGATTTTAAAGAACATTTAAAAAATAAATTTAAAAAAATGTTAAAGATTAGACCATCTTTATCATGAAGAGTTTTAGAATTAGTTATAAGCAGACAACAGAGGCTAAACAAGTCTTAAATGATGGCCTCTGGATACTGAGAGAATAGCAGAGATGCAGAAAGACAGTTGCTGTGTGTGAATAAACACTGCTTCACGAGGAACCATCATCCTCCTCACCACCACAGAATCTCCTCCGGAAGGAAGTTACTAACATCAGTGAAGTCTGTAGGAGCAAAAGCTTAAATTATCACTTTAGAGTCATAAAGAAACTTATCAGGAGGGGAGCCACCTGTATTTCTTTGTTTTCATAATGTGGATCAGAATACAAAATTGGAGAATTATTGCTAAGAAATTTTTAAGAATATGGTATTCATACTTCATTGTATTGCAGAAAACAGGAATAATTTCCCCCTCACATAAAACAATCACTATCCCCTGTTTACGTATAAGTTTGAACAACACAAAGTACAGTATCATCACTGTTTGTGAATCCATATCACCAAAAAAAAAGTGTTGTTATAAATGCAATTTTCTTTTTTCTTTTTTTTAAGATTTTATTTATTTATTTTCTTTAAATAATTTTTTATTATGTTATGTTAGTCACCATACAGTATATCCTTAGTTTTTGATGTAGTGTTCCATGATTCATTATTTGCGTATAACACCCAGGCACTTTATTTATTTATTTGACAGAGAGGGAGACAGCGAGAGAGGGAACACAAGCAGGGGGAGTTGGAGAGGGAGAAGCGGGCTTCCTGCTGAGCAGGGAGCCCGAGGCAGGGCTAGATCCCAGGGTCCTGGGATCATGACCTGAGGCGAAGGCAGATGCTTAATTACTGAGCCACCCAGGCACCCCATAAATGCAATTTTCTGCTCACCAGAAATTCTCTGCCATGTGGTTCTTTGTAGAGTTGTGTTCTTCTCTTAAACCATTTGATTCACCTCCATTCACGCCTGAAAATGGATTCTGGAAATTTTTGTTGTTTTTTTGTTTTGTTTCATTTTATTTGTAGATTTTATTTATTCATTTGAGAGAGAGAGAAACAGAGAGAGTACAAGCAGGGGGACAGGCAGAAGGAGAGGGGGACGCAGGCTCCCCACTGAGCAGGGAGCTAGATGTGGGGCTTGATCTCAGGACCTGGAGATCATGACCTGAGCCAAAGGCAGACGCTTAACCAACTGAGGGACCCAGGTGCCCCGAAAATTTTTGTTTTCTTGTCAGGGAATACGTGCTTAACCTTGATTATCATGCTATATACCTTGAGTCCAGAAAACATTTTAATGTAGCCAAAGCTTGGTATGTTGCAACCTAGCACACTGCATATTGGGATAGATTGTACCATACATAGCAAGTAGTCAAGGGCGGTGTTACTGAAACAGAGCAAAAATTCTCCCCTTGTTATTTTGGGATATTTCAAAAACGTGCCTCTGAGCTCTAGCATGGGGCTTGATTAATGCATGATTTCCTCTTTAAAATTAGAAACAGGAATCGAGAATGAAGCTTAATAATTTTCATTTGCTCTTCTTTTCCAAGCATTCTAATTAAGGCCTGGTTCCCAGACCTGATTAAGCAGCTCCTACATCTGACTGCAGTTTTTAGTTATCCCTGCAAGGCAGGAACTCGAGCTTATTTGGAGTGAATGGGAACAATCTGGGGAGGAACAATGAGGTGGGATATGCTTGGGGGGGCGGGGGGTGTTGTTTGGTTTTGGTTTTGCTCTTGTAATTAGAGTTTGCCATGTCCGTTGCAGAGTGTAACAGCACGATTCAACAGCGAACGTCAAAAACGTCATTCTAAGGAAAACACCATTACTTTAGGACTCTCAGAGCATTCTGTCAAGAATATTCTAGTTTCCTTTGAATTCCTTGAGTGCAATGGTACAAGAGCAATATGTACTTTGTTTTATACTGTCTTAAGAAAATGTAAAAGATGTATGTGCTATCACTATCCAATGCTCTCAACCTCTTGGATTCACTGTAATCATAAAATGAATTTGACGTATATTTTTTATGGCTTTCAGGGGGCAAAAAGATGAATAAAGGAACAGTAATTGTCAGGGCTCCTGGCTGGCTCAGTCGGTGAGCGTGCGACTCTTCACCTCGGGGTGGTAAACTCGAGCCCCATGTTGTAGAGATTACTTAAAAAATAAAGTCTTAAAAAAAAAAGAAAACAGCAATCATCAAACATGAATTTCCTCAAAACTATCTTTCTATTTGAAGATAATGGCCCTGAATTCAGAACATTAATTTTTGAAACATTGAAAAGTTGCACTGTAATACAGTCAGTGGCCATTAAATGTTTCTGGCTAATATTTAGAAAATAGATAACTAAGTTGTCCCTTGTATCAAAGGAGTAAAAGTTGAAACTTGTCTTATGCAAATCATATAATCATGTTTGAGTAAAGCCAATTTCTCAGAAGATACATAGATGTCCTCCCAACCCTCATTTTTTAAATGAATTTTTAGTTACCACAGCAGAGCCCGGCCGTGAGTGGGGTCCAAACCTGAGACGCAGGGAGCTAGACTTCGCTCATACATTCTTTCTCTATAGCTTGTCTCTGCACTTCCATCCTCTGCATTCTACCTTTCTACCTCCTAACTCAAAAAATACCTACTTGTTTCATCTTCCCAGGGTCATGTGAACTCATCCCCACCAGTCACTGAAATTACTAAGTCAGAGTGTTTTACCAAGTCCCTTCCTTGCCACTCCCATTGCCAAGAGTCCATGCCAGACCAATATTCCTTTGCTTCAGGGTTGGGTTGCATTGCCCTCATTGTTCTCAATGCTTTCTCTCCCTCTCTGTCTCTCTCTCCGCCCACCCCCATGTCCACCTACAAATCGGAGTCACATTGCTCTTCTTTAAACATCACTTCATTTACCTATTCTCCAGTTTAAAAATCTCAGCTACATCCAGATTGATCATCAGGGACCTTTAAATCCTACATGCCTGACTGTCTCTGAGCCTCCCTTCCAAACCAGCCTTTACCATTAATACTTGCGTATCTAACCCCCTGAAAGAGTTCAAATAACTGGTGGCTCTTATCGATTCCAATACAACAGGTCTGATGTGGAGCCTGGGATTCTGCTGTGACATTGTTGCTAGTGGTACACACTACATTTTGAAAAACAAAGATTTAGACACTGTTCTCTTTGGTCATGGAAACACTGGCCTCTGGCAAGGGCTTATTTGAAGGATCAGAAAAGAGAACTAGATACAATATCTCATATCTGATCAAATCAAGTAAAAGATGGGGCAAACCTTAAGCTCTCTTCAAAAGTTATATAGTAGTGCATGATTAATTGATAACTGTGTACATATAAGCCATAAAATTATCTATATCCTATGGAAGTAAGGAAGGAAAAGAAGGAAATAAAGAAAGCCCAATATTAACAATTGAAACTTCTAAAACAATTGTCCAACATATTTATAAGCTACATAAAACCCAAATACTACCACAAATAACATGACCAAACTTTGTCTGAATACTGTACTTCTGTCCTGGTCATCAAGAATTTATTTGCTTTTGCTCAGTCACTGCCCTCCCACCTGCAGTGATCCATGACCTGGATTCTCTCCATTTGTTCCACTACCCAGAGTCCAACACCCTTTAGCAAATGGCACCTCTTGCCTCTTTAAATCCCTGCATCACTGGGAAAACTAAAACTATGCTCTTCAAAAATCCTAGAGGGCCAATGTTATAGAGTTATATACTTTTTTTTAAAGCACCCTTTTGTTTTAAGAGGTCCATGATTTCTATGTTGTTTCCTAAGTAGAGTATTGACAGAGATCAATAATCCAATAGAATAATCTTTGACATTGCACAGGAACCGCTCTTAATAACACTGCCTAGAAAAGTGGTGGAAAGTAAAATTCAACATATTCATGATAAAAGTTTGAATCCTCTGCTCTTTCATCTGGGCTGCCAACACGCCATCCAGACTGAAGAAGACCCAGAAATCTGGGGGCCGCGGGAGCCATGGCCACGGCCCCATCGACAAACACCAGAAGCACCCAGGAGGCCTGGGTGTTGCTGGTGGCACACATCACCACAGGATAAACCAAGATAGACATCACCCAGCTTACTTTGGAGAAGCTGAGATGAGACATTCCCACTTGCAGAGGAACCAGAGCTTCCACCCAACTGTCAATCTTGATAAACTGTGGACCTTGGTCAGTGAGCAGACACATGGGTAAATGCTGGCAAAAACCATACAGGAGCTGTTTCTATCATTGCTGTGGTGTAATCGGGCTACTACACAGTTTGGGGAAAGGGAAAGCTCCCCAAACAGCCTGTCATCATGAAGACCAAATTCTTCAGTAAAAGAACTGAGGAGAAGATTAAGGGTGTGGGGGAAGGCTGAATCCTAGCAGCTTACAGCCAGGTGGAGAGAGGTTCATTAAATGCTAACAAGTGCTTTTCCAAAAAAAAAAAAAAAAAAAAGAATCATCTGAACTCTGGGGCATCAAAGAAAGCTTTTCTCGTATGGAAGATGGATTTAGCATTTCAGTAGGTCTTCCGTAACTATAGCTCAGTATTTATACAATGGAAAATTATATAAATTTGATAGAGTAAGCATTTTCAAATAATGGGAACTAATTTTTCCATGTGTACTATTGCATCTTTTAATAGACCATAAAGTTGTAATCACCATCTGTTAGTCTTGTAATAGACCCTCCTCAACCCCCAGCTAACTTGAATTCCATGACTTAAACCATGAATGGACATGTCATTCAAGCAAGCTAATCAAAGACCTTACCTGAAATTGACATAGGAACTTGAGAAGTTTGTTTCTACCAGGTTTGCTAATCTGAGAGAATACAAATCTGGGCTTTACAGTAGCCCAATATCCTGCCACTTAGAAAGAGTGTATGAACTCAAATGCAAGTGTTCATATGAGGCAGAGGAGAGGAAGAGAGGACAGGAAGGAGAATAACAGAATAGGTTGGGAGGTGAGGGGAGAGGAGAAGAGCTGGTCCTGAGCTTTCAGCAGCTGTGTGTCCTTAATATCTCCATGCCTCTGTTTTCTCATATGTAAATCGGAGAAAGCAGTAATACCTCCAGCGTGTACTTATAGTGACAACTTAATGAATCCATATATGTCAAGTTTCAGTACTACTTGTCACATAGAAGTGGTCTCTCCAGGCACCCTCTCACCATGGCCTCCTGCACTCTCCTGGTCACTGCTCTCCTACTCCGCACTCAGCACTCAGCATTGACTCCTTCTACATACACCAACGGAAGTTAAAATCCTTAGCTCCTCACTTCAAAGGGAATTCACTACTTAACGGCTTAATGCCATTTTGAGAATTTGTGTTTGTTACAGAAACAAAATAAAATAAAAACTGACAGAGTTAAGAACTTCATCTCTTCACAGATTTCAGTCCAGAATTTAGATGCAAACTTAGAGCAGTTATTTTCAAGTTGATATGATTAATATAATGGCAAAGCTAGCTTAATATTTCTGAGTAAAACGAAGGAAGGAGAGAAATAAGGAAGGAGGGAGGGAGAGTTAAAGAGGAGGGAAAGAAAGAAGAAAGGAAGAGGGAGGGAAGGGAGGGGGAAGGGAAGAAGGGGGAGGGGAACGGGAGGGAGGGAGGGAGGGAATAAAACCACTCTCAGGAAAATCATGAAACTACATCAAAATTCACTGTAAAACAATCCCATTTCATATCCTATTAAACTCCATAGGAAATGACATTTGCTACAGTAAGAAAAACAGATGGTGGAAGGAGAGAGGAAAATAAAATTCTTTGAAAACCGAGAATGAAAATGCCACTGCTAACACTTTGGGTCCCTCTGACGTGTTCATATATCAAGTTATAGCCTCCAAGACAGTCACTTTCTTCATCATATGCATGCCTTCCAGCCTAAAATAGTCCCACAGGGCTTCTAAAGTAAGACGTGTGTGGTGTTGGGGATGTGTGTTTGTGTGAGGTTGCGTGTGAGTTTGTGAGTGGGGCCAGGACAGGGAACAGTGGGGGTCATTCAAGCCCACGAGACAGGCAACCCTGACCAGGACACTTTGCCAGCAGCACAGTGATTCATCCTCCTCTCAGGCACAAGTACATCAAGGCCTCTGTTTTGCTCTTAGTTCACATTTGTCCTCTTTAAACCAATGAGTCATAAGTTGGAAATATGTATGAAATAAGCAAGAAGAATATGTCACTGAGTTATTTCTGGTCGTTCAATATACACATTCTAGGACATCGTGCATTTGAAAGGCAAATTTTTTAATATGAGAGGTTTATACAAAGGAAACAGAATTGGTTCTGTAAGAAAAAAGATAGTCAGGTGCAAGAAGAAATGGGGCCTGGCCAAACAATTAAGTTTAGGTGAAGAGAATCAAAATAGTTCTTTACATTCTTAAAAGGATAATCTTCTTCAGAGGAAATTGCATAAATTCTTGGTCACTCGAATTAGCAGAGAAATATTCTTGCCAAAGTTTAGGGCTGGGAAACAAACGAGATGTGGTTTGCTGTAAAGCTGTTGCACCTCCCCACAGCAAAAAATCAGCTTGATATGCGAACAGAATTCTTCTGTAATGCCTTCCCAGCCAAATCTAATTACCTTGGAAATCAGAGGACTAAATGATTGAGTTTTATCATGAGAAAATAGAAACCGGAAAGCAGCCATATAAAATGCCTTGCCCAGTAATTACCAGTACAGGACCTTTTCACTTACCCACTTGGTCAGTAGTTACCTGTTGGGCACCTGCCACGTGCCAGGTTGTAAGCATCCCCAGCATTGAGGACAGAGCAGTGCACAGGCTGATGCTGCCCGTTTCCTCATGGACCTTGGGTTTCCCAGGGAAAATCATAATAGGAATAATATCTGTGACAGTCAATGGTATGACTGTCTGGGCTTCCGGCAGGGAATATGTGATAGAGACATGAAGATTTGAAATTGAGCTGAAATCCAAGTTGCTGAAGGACGAGAAGGTGTTGGCAAGAACATTCCAAGCAAAGAGAATATCATTGTCAATCCCTGTGGCTGGAAGGAATGGGGTTTCTGAGAAACTGAGAGAGGAGTGTTAATAAGAACATGGAAAGGGAGAAATAGAGACACAGGGCATGAGGCTGGAGAAGAACCAAGGTCGCATGCGGAAAACCTGCCAGGCCATGCTGAGGGCTATGGACTCTTTCCAAAGAATAATTACAAGTTACTGGAAGCAGGGGAGTGACACAATCAGATGTGCAGTTTTAAAGATAACTACCTTTCATGGAAACAATGTGATAGGGAGATAAGGAGGGAAAAGAGAAAAATGTTTAGGGGCTATTACATGCCAACATCTTGATCCAAGATGATGGTTGTGGAGATAGGAAATGGAGGAAAGGTTGTGATAAATTGGGAAGGTTTTATCAATAAGACAGTGACTGTCTTCATGCCATATAGAGCCAGATGAGAGAGAAAAAAGAAAGGAGAGGTGGGGTCTGTGGACCCTCCTCTGTGAATTATAAAGAAAGAGTTCCAGGGTGACTGGCTGGCTCAGTCAGAAGAGCACACGACTCTTGATCTTGGGGTCATGAGTTCAAGCCCCATGTTGGGTGTAGAGATTACTTAAAATCAAATGAATAAATAAACTTTAAAAAAACATTTAAAAAAGACTCACTCTCTGTGTCACATATATACCTATATACTTCTCCTAATTTTCCCACTCTTTTTGTTCCTTCCCCCACTACTTTATGTGAAGTGGTAATCTCTGGTTGGGGTCGTGGCAGAGCAAGGGGAGGAATGGAATCACCCAGGGAGTGTGGACTGAGCTAGATGTAGTAACTGATAAGATTTGGGTTGTTTCCATTTTGGAAGGCAGTAGGTACATCCTTGGTTTTATATGGAATAATTTATTATGTTACATGCAAGCAATTTTCTCTTTTGGACGTGTAAGTTTAGAAGGAAGCATGTGTTGATTTTAAGCAGCCAAAGGGTATATACTAATATAGACATATGTCACTTTTTTGGCTGCCCAGCATCTGACCTTCTTCTGTATATTTAGGAAATTTTATATCTTATAAATCTTGATGGGAGGCATATCCTAC
This sequence comes from Ailuropoda melanoleuca, assembly GCF_002007445.2. Taxonomy (NCBI): domain Eukaryota; kingdom Metazoa; phylum Chordata; class Mammalia; order Carnivora; family Ursidae; genus Ailuropoda; species Ailuropoda melanoleuca. The sequence continues at coordinate 113,948,729 of NC_048224.1, read as the reverse complement.
TGTAGAAACAGAAGATGCCAGATACACAACCAACCCAGATGTTTTTGCAGCTAGTGATGGGCACATTTCCTACTCTGAGCCAATCAGATGTACCCACGATGTATTATAAATCAGAAATTAACAATGAAAAGAAGGAAGAGCTGAAAATATGCTCTGATGCTGGTAGCAGTGGCAGCGTCAGTACCTGCTTCTCGGGGACAGCAGAACCAGGGGACCCCCAGGAGCAGTGTAGGTGGGATGCACATCAAGGCATAGTTCTTAGCAATAGATACAATTGTATTTTCTCCCAGTGTGCCTTAGGCTGTGGCTCTTGCCCCATCGAACCGCAAACCTCTTTGTTCTGCCTTCCCAGTGATTCCGAGACTCTTAGTATCCTTTCAATTTAATTCCTTTGCTCCATTTGTATCTGGCCTTTAACTAAAACCCTTAAGGCCTTAAGGAACACAATAATAGTTCACAACCCACCCATTGGACTGTTTAACGAACTGAAGAACATTTTCCAAATGTGGATGTTTGATTTAGTGATCCATTATATGTTTTAGATGATCTGTTTCTTTATGTGACCTATGTCCTCATTCAAGAGTCTCAGTTTTTATTGTTTGCTATGTTTGTCACTTCTTTAAATTTATAAAAACAGATCCCTTCCCCCCAATACACATGGGCCATTTCAGACATTTAAGAAGATGGTGGGTAGAAATTTGACTTCGAACTCCAAGGCAATAAATGTGACTCTTTTAGCTGGCATCTCCTTGATATTCCTGCCAACAGACATGCTTGCACTCACACTGCTGACATAGAAACTGGCCCCTTGCACCACCTGCCAGAACCCAGAAGGCACATGACTTCAGAAGGAGTATTAGCCAAAGGCAACACAGGAGCAGCGATGAAGGGAAAAGATTTAATGTTACCACAAGCCAAAATGGAGAAGACCAAAAGTACATGATTCCAGGCTCCAATTCCCACACATTCCTCAAGTGATTCTCTTTCGGTTTAAAGAAAAATCCACCAGGCAACTGGACATGCTCCTCCACCAGGAGTCTAGCCGACACTGATTCTCCTGCAAGCATTATCACAAAAGGGGTCGATGTCCCAGCGACTCCTCCAACATCAACATGACCTTGTGTTGTTGAGAATACTCATCCTCCTCTCCCTTCTTAGCAGGGCAGCCTCTGAATGGATTTGGCAAAGATCCATGACAAAGTTCAGCTCTCTATTTTAAAAGGCAACCTCTTACTCTTTGCAGCCAAATTTATTTCATTTTCTTTTGAACTATAGAAAGCTCCTGATACTCCATTAGTTTTAGCTCCAATGTCTACTCAGTGTCAGAGCCATTTGAAGACTCCACTCTGATGTCACAGTTAATGACATTGGCATTGCTGGGGCTCAAGACAGCAACAGGAATGAATTGACAGTAAAGACTGCTGGCTAAATGGCACCACCCCACTGGAAGAAATATTTACAAGAATAGGGGCTCTGAATTTTTAATTCTATATCTAACCCTCCCAGCCTAGGTGATATCTGATTCTCTAGTTCCATGACTTCAGCTGTGATCTGACAACACCAAATGTATATTTCAAGCATGGATTTCACCCTTACACTCCAGAATCATATACCCACCTGCTTACTTGACATACACACTTCAATTCTGACAGGTAGGTCAAGCTTAAAATGAACAAAACCAAGGCTTGATTACCCCAACACCTTCCCTCAATCTGTTTCTCCCCTAGTAATCCCCACCTCAATTAATGGCAGCTCCACTCTACCAGTTGTTCAGCCCAAAAATTTAGAGTTATCCTTGACTTCTTTCTTATTCTCAAGCTTCACATCCAAACCTTCAAGAAATCCTGTCAATTCTGTCATTGAACTAGATCCAAAATTTTACCCATGCTTATCATCTCTTCCACCGTCACCCTAGTACAAACTGCCATCACTTCTCAGAGGACTCATTTCAGTAACTACTTAATAGGTCTTTATGATTTAATTTGTACCCCCCCAACCTTCACTAAAGTCATTCAGTTTTCCCTTAGCAAGGTTAAACCTCAAGATGTAAGTTCTTACAGATCGAAATTCTCTTGTGGTTTTTCATCTCACTCGGAATAAAATCTGAAGCTTTTCTCATGATTGGCAAAGCTTTCTTTGCTATGGTCCTTACTTTCCTCACTCACTCCATACCTTCTCATTCCCCTCTCTCCTTCTTCTCACTCCAGACACACTGGCCTTCTTGTTTTTTCTTGTACATACCAGGCATCCTCCTACTTGACATTCTTTGTGTATTGCTGTTTCTTTCACCTTCCTGAAATGCCCACCTCCAAATTATAACCTGTAACTTCCCTTACTTCTTTCAGGACCTTTCCTGGCCCCTACATTTTTAGTATATGCACTGCCAAAGCAAGCACTCCTGGCCCCTACATAAAACTGCCTCTCCATTGAGTAACTTTGTACAGCCTCATTACACTCTATTTTCCTTCATCCCACCTATCCCCATGTTTTCGCTTATGTGTTTATTTTCTGCTGTCTCCCACCAGGTCTTACTTCATGTAAACAAATTCTGCTTATTTGGTTCACTGCTACATCCTAACATCTATGATAATGTCTATCCATAATAAGCCCTTACTCTATATTTATTGAATAAATAAAGAATGGAGATCTAAGAAGGGATCCCTGAAGAAACATTCATATTTGAGGATTTGGGGAATAATAACAAGAGAAGCTTGTAAAGAAAACTGAGTAGTTTCCAAAGAGGGGAAATATAAACCGGAAGAGTTCAGTGGCCTCGCTGAAGCCACAGGAAGCGACTGTGTCCAGCTAGAGGAAGTGGTTAACACTTGAAAATGCTATCGGTAAGATACTAGTGCAGTACGAGAAGAATGGAGAGAGACTATTAAAGAGTCAAGGTGAAGCAAAACAAGAGTTTCAAAAAGGAGACAACGATCAACCCTATCAAACCTTGTTTGTAAATTAAGTACATTAAGTACATCAAATGCTCATTGGGTTTAAAAAACAAAGATTTTTGTAACTTTAAAAGAGCAGTTTTGGTGAAGCGGTAAAAATAAGAATCTAACTGCAGTGGTCATAATAAGCTTCAAGGAAAGAGAGAAAAGAAATAATGAGTACAGAAAATTTTCTGTAAAACGAAACAGAATTGAAGGAGTTAGAACAGGATGTATGGTCCCATGGGACATTTTTCTTTTTTTTCATGCAAATTTTATTACACCTTTGTCTGCTGGTGACAATAATCTTGTAAACAAAGAAAATTAATTAATGCAGTAAAAAAGAGGGAATAGTAGAAACAATATTTTGAGTATTGGATTCCATTTTCCCTTGCTTACTCAAAGACATCATTCTTATCCTTGTCTTTGTCTGAAGACATACATTTTTAATTCACTAAAAAATTCAAAATAACCCCACCCAAGTTTGCCATCTTGCTCTTAGTATGCCTTTTCTCTTTTTACAGTATGTAAACAATTGTAAATCTTGTATACAACTAGATTAGATCAATGTATAACCGGGTTCAGACACTAAGCACATACTAAACATGCTGATATTTTCAGTTTAGAAGAAATTTTAAAAGAAATTTTGATTTTAAAGAAATGCTCTCTATGGGCAGCTGGGTGGCTCAGTCTGTTAAGCATCTGCCCTCGGCTCAGGTCATGATTCTGGAGTCCTGGGATTGAGCCCCGAGTCGGGCTGCCTGCTCAGTGGGGAGTCTGCTTCTCCCTCTCCCTCTCCCTCTGCCCCTCTACCTGCTTGTGTTCTCTCTCACACTTTCAATTAATAAATAAAAAATTTTTTAAAAGAAAAAGAAATGCTCCCTATGACATTGCATTGATTTTATAATCTGCTAAAAGGTCATGACTGAAAAACACCAACCCAGGGTCTGACAATAAAAAGTGAATGGCTGATACAGGGGAAAGACAAAAATCTTTGAAAATGAGGAGGTCAAGGATTTGAGAGACCAGGGTGATGGAAATACACTCAGTAGAGGCGTATTGAAATCACCAAGAGTTTGGCAGGATTAATGTTAACAAAAGAGAAGGAATGAGCCAAGTGCTAAATCTGGAAGAATTGAGTTGATGTAGCCCAAATGTCTGGATGGCTGCCACAAAGAGGCAGGCTGGGCGGCAGGACCTATTTGTGTCAGCTTCCATGGAGTTGGGTATTCTCACTCTGTATACCACACCTGGGCAATCACATAGCTCCTACCACCTTAATTATCAATTTTATATTAATGGCTCAAAAAACACATCTCCAGTGTTGTTCCGTCCTCTGAACCCCAGACTCAGAACCATCCACTTAAATGACATCTTCACTGACTCTCCCACAAGCTCCCAAATTAAATACATCCAAAGTTAAAGCAATCACTTATTCCTTCCTAACTGCTTGAGAAAGAAATATCAACGCCAACCTTAATTTCTTGATCTCTCTCATCCCACATGTCCGTAAATCACAAATCCTTTATATCCCTCAGATCTGCCCATTTCTCCACACTTTTTTGTCACAACTTTACTTCAGGAGCCCATCATTTCTTGCCTGGGTCTCTGCAGCAACTCCCTTATGAGTACCTGTCTCCTCTCTTCCCCTGGTTTCCATGAGGAAGATTGATTAGAGAGGTCCCCTTATTGGATGTTTCTTTTTGTTATTATTATTCTTGCCACCCAATTTTTCAGTATTTCCAATTTAAAAAAAGAATTGCCCTATTGTATGAAGCCTGGGGACAGCAGGACCCACTTCCTATCATAGCAACTAAATGAGGGCAGAATTTTTTTCTCCCCATCTTCCAGTACCTAAAGCTTGGGCATGTTTAGTGTTGGCCAATTTGACACTTGCACTCAGGACTTTGAATATGGAATGAATAATGTGAGGGGACAGTTAGCTATGGCATTCAAAAATAGAACTGTTCAGGGGCCAGAATGTCAGTGGGGCCAGAGGTGAGAATGGTACTTTCTTCAGCAAGGCCAGTGTTAGCAGTAACATGCTAAACAGAGTTATAACACATCACATTGGCTATGGCCCCAACTGACTAGACTCCATTGGTTTCCACACATTTTCTGGATCTGGTTCTCCAACTATCCTGTTGATTCTATAAATATTCCCAAACCTGTATGAAATATTCTCTTCTGCTTGAGCTAGCCAAAGTCATTTTCTATTGCTTACAATGAAAATTCTGACCATCACAGACCAGCTAAGAAGTTGCTGCAATAATTTAGGAAAAAAGAGGATAGTGGCCTGAATTAAAGCAAGGGTAAAGGATGATGGAAAGTAGGGAAGAGGGTAGAAAAATAGGAGCTAAAACTCAGGAATTTATTGGATTTGGGGATGAGGAGAAGAAAGTGTCACTAAAGATGGTTTTTAGCCTGAGTAAATGAGGTGTAGTCAGTACTTCCAAACACAACAAAGAATAGAGAAATAATAATAATAAAGGAGTTAGGCAGATGGGAGAAGAGCAGATTTGTGGTGGTGGGAGTAATTACTGTTTTATAAAAGTTGAGTTTGAAACTATAAGACGACATTATGGGAGACATAGAGCAGACAGATGGATAGAAGTATGAATCTGTGGGAAAATGTCAAGGATAAAGATAGAGGATTGAAGTCACCAGGAACTGAAATCAGGAGAGGAAATGAGATCACTCTGGAAGAGTTCACAGCATAAAAACAGTGGGTCGAGGATGGACATCTGGAGAACGCCATAATTTAAGAGATGAGCTTAGGAAGAAAACACTAGAAAATAAATCACATCATAATGGACCACAGTTCCTTCACTGATGAGATGGTATGACTTTAATTATGCTTTCTAGTTTCCTTGGACATGTAGAGCCCCTTGAAGACAATTTTCTTGTCTTTGTCAGCTCCTTCTCAATGAGCAATGGATTTCAAATAATTAGTACCTGCCTCGAGTTTCTACCCCAAGATCCAAGCCCTACATTCTTTGCTGGCAACTTCTACCTGCAAAGTCTGAAGAATAACAAACCCTTCTACATTTTAGACAATCCTTTCAGAGGACAAATCTCGAAAACTAACACAATGAAGGGACCAGCTGTCACTCCCACTCCCACATAGATCTCTTATACATGCAGGGTTTCTCCGTTTTCCCCCAGGCCCACCCAAAGTGTATAGGTTCTAAAGAAGCAGAGCCCTATTCCATCCATCTAATTAGGTTCTATTTGACCAACAAGGGATTCTATCACCTCCTCCCTCAATTTTTAACTTTATTTTTTATCTTTGTTACCTCATACCAAACCAATATCATTGGTTAAAGATGCAGACTATGATGACATAAAAAAAATTGCCTACAGTTATGTAGTCTCCTTTCTATCTTTCTCTTGGTTTCCAGTAGCCTTCTAGTATTTAACTGATGTTGCAACACAGCCAGCTTTCACTGATGTACAGGAAGTGGTAAGAAGGGAAATTAACCTATGTTCAATACCTCCCTCTCCCCCTAGCCTTGGGGTGGAGGGAGGATGAAGTGGGAGTTGTGTTCTATAGACCTCTGATGGTTAGTTTTATGTGTCCAATTGACTGGAATAAGAGATACTCAGATAACAAATAAAACATGATTTCTGGGTGTATCTGTGAGGGTGTTTCCAGAAGAGATTAGCAATTGAATCAGTGGACTGAGTAAAGAAGATCACCCTCATAGTGCAAATGGACACCATCCAATCTGTAAGGGCCTGAATAGAATGAAAAAGTGGAGGTAGGACAAATTTGCTTTCTTCTTGAGCTGAGATACACATTTTCACTCCTGGTTGTCAGGCCTTTGGACTCAGACTGTGACTCTCACCATTGCCCACCCTTGGTTCTCAAGTCTTCAGGTTTGGACTGGGACTATACCACTGGCTCTCCTGGGCCTCCGGCTTGCAGATGGCAGATTGCAGGACTTCTTAGCCTCCATAATTGTCTCACTGGCTCATGTGAGCCAATCCCTCATAACAAATCTCTTTCTACATATCTGTATATCTCCTCTTGGTTCTGTTTCTCTGGAGAACCTTGACTAATACAAGACCCATGATAGGACAGAGATTTCCTAACAAGTTTTAACCCAAGCATAAATTCATATGACTGTGCTGAGATTCAGATAAAGCAAACCCATATGAGAATATCGAGTTCAGAGTAGTCAGAGATTAATATCAAGTTTGAAGTCACAAAGGCAAGAGTTTAGGTTAGAAACAAGAAGGCTGGAGGAGAGAGGAGTCCTGAGGATTGTCACAAAACTAGGAAAATGTTTATAATTTATATAAGAATATATAGTAAGATTTGCTTAAAAGTCAAGGAATGGGAAATAGCTCTGGAAATAACTCTGGAAAGTATAGGCAGAAGAAGAGGAAGCAAAAGGACTGAGCAGAAGCTCTTTGAAAGTTACATAAAAAAACATAAGTAATGAGAGAGGGACTTTAAGAAGGCCAAGAAAGAAAAGAAAGAGAAGAAAGGAAGTTCGTTATCAACTGACACCAGTGGAGAGAGACTGAATAGTTAAGAACTAAAGTTAAGTCCATTGATTTGGCTATGGCAAGCCACTTATGTCCTTGTGAATAGCTGTTTCTGTACAATGATGAGGATGGGAAGCAGAAACCAGGGGGTTGTCAAGTAAATGAGAGAAGAGGAATTGCAGAGACCAAGCAAACATTACATTTTCAACTACTGTAGTGATAAAAAGAAAAAGAGTGAAATGGTAGCTAGAAGAAGACAGACACCATGAAGGGAGGTTTGTTTCTTTTCTTTTCTTCCCAGAAAGGGATTTGAGCTTTGAATATGTTTTTCTGTTACATGACAAACATAATATTCAACCTGAATTGCTTAAACAACAAAGGGAATTTACTGACTCTTTAAGCAAAATGATCCAGAAGTAGAGTTAGCTTCAGAAGTGGTTTGATACAAGTTTCTGCTTCTCTGGTAAGAACAAGTCACTAGAGTCAGTAGTGGGGTGAACTTCCCTGGAGCCTCATGATTTGCCCAATCAGAGATTGTTAGTGAGATGAAGGGAAAGTTGGCTTTAGACCCAAGGAGAAAACCAAAGGTCATTCTTCTCTAGTGCACACCTTTGCTTATAATAAGTCAAATAGAGAAAGACAATTATCATATGGTTTCTCTCATCTATGAAACATAAGAACTAGGAAGATCGGTAGGAGAAGAAAGGGATAAAGAAAGGGGGGGTAATCAGAAGGGGGAATGAAGCATGAGAGACTATGGACTATGAGAAACAAACTGAGGGCTTCAGAGGGGAGGGGGGTGGGGGAATGGGATAGACTGGTGATGGGTAGTAAGGAGGGCACGTATTGCATGGTGCACTGGGTGTTACATGCAACTAATGAATCATCGAACCTTACATCAAAAACCAGGGTTGTACTGTATGGTGAATAACATAATATAATAAAAATATT
>NC_048224.1:113883515-113938515 GCF_002007445.2 Ailuropoda melanoleuca | reverse complement strand
TATACCTTACCCTGTTTCCCTAACAGTAACATTTTTATAAAAACTATAGTAGAATACAGTAGACAAGATATTTACATTGATACAACCTGCTACCTCTCTTGGATTTTTAAACCAATTTGAAGATAATGTAACTGATTCCTACTTCAGAACTGGAGAGCATAAAGTTCACTTGAGGATGTTTTTGTCTGACAGCCTTTATCGCTTTCGAGGAAAGATGGTCTTTAGACAATCAAGTATACTGGGAAAAATGGGGAAGAAGATTATGGTGAATCATACTGAAAAAAATCAGTATTTTCCAAGAAATTATTTGCATACATAGTAGTCCATATTAAGACACTAATGATCTCTCTCTCTCTCTCTCTCTCTCTCTCTCTCTCTATAGTGCTTTTCTAGTAATAAGCCTGAGAAAATGTGATAAAAGCAATTATAATAGCATTTCAGCATGGGCTGGCTCTAAATCAAGGCGATTAAAACAGATTATTTCCAAGTTTTCGTTATTTGTAATTACTTATATTTACTTTGCCTTGCTTAAAATTTCTTTAATCATGTAGTCCAAATTCATTAAAAATACCATTGTATTTTAGCGCCAAAATAAATGCAAAGAGTGAAACAAAAATTCTACCACAAATGAAGCTTGGCAAAATAATCTTTAAAAAAAAAAAAAGTAACAAATGACAAATGACATTTTCCATCCAGTGTAGCAAAGGATTCTGCAAAGTTTTATGTTGCTTCATCAAAGGATCTGAATGCATTTATAGAAATATACAGTCTAGGGCTAGAATTTTTGAATAAAATATTATCTTTTAACAGTACTTGGAACAAAAGAAGTCCTAACTTCTTATTAATTTTATACTATCACAATTTTGTATCTTTAAAATCTATTTCTAAGTTAATCGTATTCAATCAAAAGTATTTATCGAGACCTATTAAATGACTAGATATGGCCTAGTGAGCTTACATGTAGGGAAAAAAAGCAAAAAGTGTTAGGGAAAAACAAAAATTCTCTCTCCAAAATTTCTCAAATATGAAAGAGTATTTGAGCAAAACTTTATATCTATTAGGAGAGACCCTTCTGTTATTCTCATTTAACCATTCTTCTGAATGGTTAACTCCCAGGGTTCATGATGCTCTTTAAAGCACATATAGGGGTGCCTGGGTGGCTCAGTCAGTTAAGTGTCTGCCTTCAGCTCAGGTCATGATCTCAGGGTCCTGGGTTCGAGTCCTGCATCAGACTCCTTGCTCCGTGGGGAGACTGCTTCTCCCTCTTCCTCTGCAGCTCCCCCTGCTTGTGCTCTCTCTCTCTCTGACAACTAAATAAATAATANTCTCTCTCCAAAATTTCTCAAATATGAAAGAGTATTTGAGCAAAACTTTATATCTATTAGGAGAGACCCTTCTGTTATTCTCATTTAACCATTCTTCTGAATGGTTAACTCCCAGGGTTCATGATGCTCTTTAAAGCACATATAGGGGTGCCTGGGTGGCTCAGTCAGTTAAGTGTCTGCCTTCAGCTCAGGTCATGATCTCAGGGTCCTGGGTTCGAGTCCTGCATCAGACTCCTTGCTCCGTGGGGAGACTGCTTCTCCCTCTTCCTCTGCAGCTCCCCCTGCTTGTGCTCTCTCTCTCTCTGACAACTAAATAAATAATATCTTTTTTAAAAAATTAAAATAATAAAGCACATATCATTCCTCAAAGCCCACTCTGTGAGTCTGGGTGATTTTTCCAGAAACCTTAGAACAGCGACCTTTCTAAGAAGAAGTTGCAGTTGAATCCTGGAGTCCCTCTGCTTTTCCAACATCTATTTGGCATGTTGCTGAACCAAGGGTGACAGTCAAGCTTTTCCTGTAGTTTCTCTCCCAAAATCATTTCGGAAAATAACAGATTTAACTGACATATAAAGAGAGGAAGACCTATCAAAAGTTTTACATTCAAGCAAAGCATCCATTCAGACTAAATATTGCATTCAGATTTTATAGGCCTTTAGCTAACATAATGGCTGTGATTTTTTTTTCCTCACAGACCATTTTATGCAATGTAAGACTCCAGCCTAAACCATCTCTCTGGCCTATCTTCCTCAGCTGGCCCTTTCTTTTCTTTACCCAACCCTCTGTGTAACCCCTGATGTTTCTCACCCTCTTTAGCCTCCTGCTCAAACTTAGCTCTATAACTACATCATCCTGCTCCTCTAAAATATGATCACGGCTCTAAACAGCAAATCTGCCCCTCCACGATTATATCATGAGGATTTTGAGAGCGAGATCTGTAGTTGACATGAAACAGTTGCTTGATTATACTTTTAGGTGAAACAAGTGAAAATAAGCCTCATATTTCTGGAGAGAGGCATCAGCTGACTGAGGCAGAGGCCATGGAGAGCGGACATTTCTCTCCGGTGAAGAGACTTCAGAAGAAACACATGAAAGACATCAGAACAGTAAAATAAGTTGAAATTTGCCTTTACCATGATCTCTGCCACTCCACTGTTTTTTGAACACTATGTGTCTCAATTGGGAAGTAGGACTAGAAAAGCATCAGTCATTCTGGCTGGCAGCCCCTCAGAGTGTGGGAAGTGAAGACATGACAGCCCCACACCGCGTCAGAAGAGAACGACTGCAGAACAGAGGAGGGGTGCTAGCAAGACTCGTGCCTAAGTCAGCGCCGGGCATGGCTACAAATAACAGACAACCCAACAAACAATGCCTAAAGGGAGGGATGAGTGTCTCTCAGATAATAAGAATCCCACTGCCCTAGGCATCAGGATGTCACTCTTTTTGTCTTCTGTCATTTTTTAGCATACAACTTTCATCCTCATGGTCACAAGACAGCTGCTAAGTCTCTCAGCATTGCAGACAAAGAAAAAGAAGGGTGCAAGCAGAAGGGTAAAATCTCCTTCCTTACATGGCTTTGCCTTTTTCTTTGACAAGAAAAGGCGGGACGGTCTCCCTCAGAGTTTCCCTCACCATTTCCTTGCCCACCATCACATTACATCATCACTCTGGCTTATAGGAGGTGGGATTGCGAGCACCATTTTTTCCCTTAGATTTTGTAGTAGAGGAAGTCAGTAGAAAAGGAGCTTGGAATGGGTATTGAGAGGGTCAACTTATCTGCACAACCAGAGTAGAGGGGAATAAGAACTCTTCCCCATTTTGAAGATCCAAGGAAAGAAGAGCACAGTATAATATGCTCATCAGAAAGGCAAATTCACCTCAAGAATTCACATGCTTACTCAGGAACAATAATTTAATGTTTCAGTGATATCAAATAAGATGAAGAGTTTTTACTATCAAAGTTACTTGAGAAGTTTCCAGTGTTGATATGGTATCTACCCAAATATAATATAGTTATTATATACCCGAATATATGCCCAGCATAATAAATACCCAAATTAATATATATTTATTTTATATTTAGATATAGATAATATATATATATATATCAAGTATGTGTGAGCATGTGCATGTGTGTACAGAAGAAGAGGGGGAAGGAGAGAAGGAGGAGAAAGAAAAGGAGTCAACTCTTTGAACTTGCTCACTGACAAGAGAACCTGGAACTGTATTTTGAATACTTCCAGAAGTATTAGGAAATAAGAATATGAAACTGGGCTATAGTCCATACAAGTTAATCTGAGAACATAAAAGAATTAACGGATTATGGTATTACATAAATAACCACATTATCTCCAACCTACAGCAGGGTTGGTCACATATTTGTTGATTAAGTAAATTCCTTTAAAATTTTTTTTTTTTAAAAAAAGGTCAGGCTCAAAGAATTTTTCCAGAAATTTTCAGATAGATGCAACAGACTACTGATGGATATGGGTTGCTAGATATGTGTTAATATGCATTCCAATAATGTAGTCCAAATAGTTTAAAACTTGTCCTTGTTTCAAATATTTATTTTTTCTATTTAGGTTATATGAATCAAAGCACCAAGACAAAATTAACCAAAGTAGGGATAAAATGTGTTGTATTAAAATATATGATTTCTGATGTTACTTTCTGCTTTTGAAAGAACACCAATAATATTCCCATCACTCTAAACATATATTTTTACAGGAGAAATTGTTCCAGTTTCTCTTAGGTTCCGGTTATTTCAAAGGCTCTAAATTTGATTTTGAATATTGGTACTGCCATAATGCTAACATCTTTTTTTTTTAAAGACTTTATTTATTTATTTGAGAGAGAGAAAGAGTGAGAGGGAGAGAGAGAAGGAGCAGGGGGAAGGGCAGAGGGAGCTGGAGAAGCAGACTCCCCACTGAGCAAGGAGCCCGACCATGGGGCTCAATCCCGGGACTCCAAAATTATGACCCAAGCCAAAGGCAAACGCTTAACCGACTGAGCCACCCGGGTGCCCCCACCCTTTTAATAAAGACATACGTATAATAGTGGATTGGGACATGCTAACAATGAAGTTTCACATGAATATTCTGGAGAATTATCACTCACAGAGAACTGGAGAAGAAATATATAGATAGTTTTGTAACCCTGCTCTATTAGGTGAAGGGAGGGATTGATTTTGTTACCTTAATTATCTAGGCCCTTCAAAAGCAAAATAAATAAATACATAAATAAATAAAAGGCTCAATTAATTTTCCTTGAGCCAGTTGAAAAGTAAAAGCATTGGGGCACCTGGCTGGCTCAGTCAGTGGAGCAAGCAATTCTCGATCTCTAGGTTGTGGGTGAGAGCCCATGCTGGGTATAGAAATTACTTAAATAAATCTTTTTTAAAAAGAAAGAAAAAGAAAATCATTAAATGGGAATATCTCAATTTTGAGTATTTTTCAAAAGTATTCTCAATAGTTTAATAATTATGAACAATAATTCATAAATCTAATAATTCTACTCCTAAGAGTCTATCTTAAGGAAATATCCTAAAATGCTGGTACATCAATTTATAAACACATTTACTTCAGTGTTTATTTTTTTTATTTATTCATTTAAACACATATTAATCAAAGACTAAAAACCTGGGACTGTTGTTCAACCCATCAGATATACAGCGGTAAACAAAAAATTTGTCCTTGTGGAATTCCATTCTAGTTGAGGGTGGGAGACATAGTTATAAAGAAACAAAGAAATTTTCAAAGTGTGTTAGATGGTGAAAAATACTATGGAGAAGAAAAGAAGGAAATAATAAAACTGGGAGGGTGTAGGGAGATTCTCTGTGTTGATTGAAGTTTTAGTGTTGATTGAAAAAAGAAGTAAGGGGGCTCCTGGGTGGCTCAGTCAGTTAAGCATCTGCCCTCAGTTAGGTTATGACCCCAGGACTGCATGGGGCTCCTTGCTCATCTGGGGGCCTTCTTCTCCCTCTCTCTCTGCCCCTACCCCTGACTCGTGTGCTCTCTCTCTCTCTCAAATAAATAAATAAAATCATAAATAAATAAATAATAAATAAATAAATAAGAAATAAAGGAGTGAGGAGGCAAAGTTCAAGTAAAGACTGAGGAGGTGAGAGGACCAGCCATTAAGCTTTCTAGGAAGACCATTCCTGGCAGGGGACATGCTGGGAAGGCTGGAGGTACAATAAGATTGTCAAGTTCAGCGAACAGGGAAGAGTCCAGTAGAGCTGGGGTAAAATGAAGAGAGGCAGAATTGGAGAAGATGAACTCAGGGAGGCATCTGGACACCATATTATGAAGGGCCTCTTGAACCATCATTAGGACTTGGAATCATAATTACAAATTTGGTTATAAGTGACTCTCTAAATGAAATGAATAGTACATTCAGGAAGAGTTAATATTTCTTCAGGATGCTGGGCTATAACGTAGATATTAAAAATACATGTATGAATATTTCTTAAGGACATTCCAAAACCTTGTGATAGGATGTTAAGGTGAACAGAGCACCATATAACATTGTACAAGTACTCTGGTTTCAAGTATCTTTAAAAAGGCTAGAGAAAATCATGGAAGGAAATGTATTTACATGTGAAATAGCAAGTAGCAAAACTACAGATGTTTTGTTTTCATTAGCTTATTTTTCCCCCAACCGTCTTTCAACAGGCACCTAGAACTTTCATAACCAGAAAGTAATTACAGTGAACTTCTTTTAATTAAATGAATATTTTATAAAGGGTGAGACCCAAGGTCACCAGCTCTACACAGCCACATCTCAAGGAGAGTCGTGACAGTGTGTCGCTGATTTTAGCAGCTCTGGCCTCATAGGGCTTGTATAATAGGAGTCGTCACACTATTCCTAGTGACTGTCTGTGCTACTGTTTTGAGGATGTAGAGAAATAGCTGAGAAAAAAATCTGGAATCAGTTCTTTGGCAGAGACTAGCTACTCAGTGCTGGAGGCAAGCGCAGGCTCAATTCTGAGGCTTGGTCTGAGGTAACTTTACTCACACTTTTGAAGAATGCAAGATTTCTGGCATAGAGCTACTTATTTTTCTAAATCTAATGGATTTGCTATGAGAGACGGTATAAAATCTGTCAGAGACCAAGGAGGCAGTTTCAAATGAGATCTTTACCTACTGATTTATTAGATGGACTTGTGCAATATATCTGACCTCTCTCTGTTTCAGGGCTTCTTGAACTCTGAAATGAGAGGGGTGAAGAAAGGGACAGTAGAAGGGAAAGCATTAAGCAACCCACATGCAGACATTGCTCAAATCCAGGCTATGTTCATATCACCTCGGGTTCTGTTTGGTAATAGATCTTGTCAGTAACCCTTCTCAAAGGGTAAGAAGGAGTGGAATTAAAGAAAAGTGCAAGCATCTTTTCAAAGAAATAAAGCTCAATGAAGGCTAATGAGGGGAAAAAAATCATAAGTCTAGTCTGTGGAGATGCAGGTTTATATGATATCATGTCAGCAACATGTACATTAGGATGGACACAGAGGACTTGGACTAAGGAAGAGCAGAAACAAGCCAGGGACACAAAATGATGACAGTTCCCCAATTCTTAGTGTCTTTCCAGGGGAACATCCACATAAAAAAATCTATAATAAATTCAACTATCTGTTTCTTCTGTACAAATTGATGTAACTTTACAGTGTGTTGATCTCCCTCCATTTTCCTAGTAGCTACACATTCAGAGCTATGGTATATGCAGAATCCCAGGACATGAAGAATCCAAGCAGACAGAGGGCATACCTCTTCTAAAATAGACAATACTTGTGGTCATTTATTGGACTGAAGAAAATAAATGAGTTCCTAACATACTATCAGTAAGTCTAACCTTCCAACTTGCAAGGTAATGAGTAAACTTCCACAAACCCAAGAAGCAATGTCTTCATAGGTCTCTGTAGAGAAGTGCTTCCTTCTTTGTACAACAGTGAGTTAACTTAAACAGCTGAAAGTCACACACTCACACAAACACACACACAAACTGTTTTCCCAGACATCAGCATAGCCAAAATATCAGTAATTCCTATGAAAATTGAATGATGCCCAATTATAAATTGACTTGTCATACAAATTCAGCAAGAACAAATAAATCACTTTCTTTTTCATCTCTGGAAATAGCTAGAAAGATGGATGGATGGATAAACGGTTGGATGGATGAATGGACGGATGGTTGGTTGGTTGGATAGACAGGCAGATCAATTCATTCACACATATGTACATACATACATACATACATACATACATACATACATACATTAACTGACTATTTCAACTGTAGCAAACTAATGACCTTGAAACTTTTGTGGCCAAGGCTAAGTTCTGATAAAGGCTCAACTGAGAAAGGATTTACTTCCAAGCTCCCTCCGGTTGCTGTCAGGTTGTGGCTATAAGACTCAAGGAAGCTTACTTCCTCAAAGCCAATAACAGGGAGAGAGAGAAACTCCAGTAGAACAGATGATACACTCTACGTCATTATGTTCAAATAACCCTATCTACCCCATCACTTTTGCTGCTTTCCCCTGGTTAGAAGCAAATTTCAAGTCTTGTCCATATTCAAGCAGAGGAGGCTTAGTCAAAGATATAAATACCAGGTGGTGGAAATCGTGGGGGTGGGGGGGTGAAGAGGAGGGTACCTTATATCCTGTCACCACAGTCTGCCCTGTGACCCCTAATGTTCCAAATCTGTCCCATATAAAAGCACATATCCACTCCTTTCCGAGGTTTATGGGAATCTCATCAAATTATAAACTCAGTTAAGTGCCCAAAATCTTATCATCTAAATTAGATCAAGGTACAGAGAAGGCTCCTGCATATAATCCTTTAAGTACAGCTTTTGGAGCAAAATTTCTTTCCATTTTTGGACCTGTGAAACTAAAGAGACAAGCCGACTGCCCCCAACATACCCAAAATGCAATGGGGTGATAGACATAGGATAACAGCTATAGATATTCATATTCAAAAGGGGGAAAATGGAAGAAAAAAGGGGTCACTGATCCATAGCAGTTCTGAAATCCAGCTGGGCAAATGTTGGGAGTTCATTTATTATGTTTCAAAGCCTAGACATAATTTTAGTATGCAGTACCTCTCTCTCTCTTTCCCATGGTTTCTATTTAGTGTATAGTATAGTGTAGTATGACTCCACCCTCTGGGCTTTTGGCTCCTCTTCCTTTTCAAGAAAAGTAACATGTATCTACATCTGAGAAATCATATCAGCCTGCCTCCTGCTGTGGCATTTTGAGGATCTGACAGTCTGCTTTCATTTTGCATTCTCTCTGTCCAGTTTAATCCAAGTTGGCAGTGTTCTGTTCAATAATCTTCTCAAGAACTTTGTAGGTCTCCTGTGGATTTTAATGGGGTTACTCCATTAGAAAAAAGCTACACCCACAGATCTTTAGGAGATAAACCCTTCTCTCCCTTCATCTCCTGCTGATATGGTTGAGGGACAACACCCTAAAACCTCCTACAGGCTCCTTGGTTTGAATGAGAGAATCTGTGAAGCACAGCCTTAATCTCTTGAAAGGACCCTTTGTGTGACTGAATACTCTGGGCTTTTGATCTTTCGGAGTTTTAGCAAAAGGTTGTAATATCACACCCTCAGCCTTTTCTCTGAAGCATGCTTTATTGACACTGCTCAGGCACCATATCTTAATTTAGTAATTTGCCATGGGGGAAGCTAAGAATTTTCAAGATTATCAAGTCCTGTTCCCTTTGTTTCACAGACCTTCCCTAAATTTCTCTCTCTCCTCTCACCTCTTACTGTAAACAGGAAGAGGAGAACAGGTGGCTCCTTCAATACTTTACTTAGAAATGTCCTCACTTGCAAGTTCTACTTTACACATAATTGCAAGAAACAACTTTGCAAAGCTCTCTAGCACTAAATATCAAGGATCCCCTTCGTCCAGTTTCCAGTAACATGTTCCTCACTTCCTTCTGAGCCTTACTGAGCAGGGTCATCAAATCCAGATTGTTAACTAACAGTCGATTGAAAGAAATTTAGTCTTTCTCTATCATGCTCTTCAAAATTCTGCTAGCCTCCACCCACTTTCTGGTCCATTTCAGTTACTTGTACAGCAAAACTCCATTTCTAGGTTCCAATTACATCAAATCTACTGATCTATATACAAAAATTAGAAATGTATAATTCATTTGCAATGTAGAAAGTTAAAGCCAGTTTTCAGAGGTGCCAAAGCAGAAGGAAATTCCTTAATTTATTAAAGTAGTGTAACTCCAAGAAAGGTTAGATATTATATCCCAAAAGTAAAATGAGAATTTAATCACCAGAAGAGAATAACTGTTTATATTTTGGACAAAAAAATATATTACTAATCACTGCAAGAACCATGTTGCTGGCCAACATCTTGCTCATCAATACACTACAGGTAGGAAAAGTCCATTGAAATAGTAACAAAACACATTAATGTGAGTGACTTAGTGAAAGAAGTACGATCACTTGCTATCATGGATTCTGGTAAAATGGAATCTCCCAAAAGCATGCCAAAACTTGCAGATGACAGCATAAATCCTGAAGCATATGGTAATCAGAGAATAGAAGC
Source organism: Ailuropoda melanoleuca (assembly GCF_002007445.2). Classification (NCBI taxonomy): domain Eukaryota; kingdom Metazoa; phylum Chordata; class Mammalia; order Carnivora; family Ursidae; genus Ailuropoda; species Ailuropoda melanoleuca. The sequence goes on along the minus strand of NC_048224.1, from coordinate 113,928,618 downwards.
CAACAATTATAAATTAGATGTTGGAATGTTTCTTTCAATATATGACCACATTTCATATCATGCAAAGAGGTAGCCAAGCATCACTAAGGAAACTACTGCTAATGTTGATAATGTGTGATTGGCAATCAAATCAAACTGGCAAATAAAAATTGTTACTTTGGCCAAACTTTAACCTCTTCTCTCAAAGGATTATTTATTATACATTTCAGGGCAAAAATATCTAACCCATTTGGCATTAGTTAAGCCATACTCATGACCTAGATTGCCATGTGACAGATGGCGTTCAACCGCCCTGAACTGTATATTTAAGTCCTTATCAAAACTCAGCTACTTCTGAAGAATGTTCCTTTACTAACTATAGGTTTGGTTTCTAGCAGACCTAATATTTCCAGCCTAAGTATACCAATCCCATAATGCACGTCTGTTTCAATAAAGTAGTAAATACTGACAATAAGTAATTTCCAAAATACATCCTTCTTGAGCACAAGTAAGATAGTCGCTTAACTATAAAATCATCAATGTTGTCACTCCTGCCATGCAAAATCTTTCCTATAATCCATCATTAATTGGGCCTCAAATTATCCTCACTTCCACTGAAGTGGTATTTATTACAAAATACTTTTTAAAAATATCAAAAACATTAGCAAGAAAACATGAAGATGACATTGAGACTGACGATGCTGATGAAGATCATGACCTTGTAAAATGTGTATTTGGTTTTGAATTCAATGTGCTAAAATTAAGCATTCATGCTGGATCTTTTCAAGTTGTGCTTTGGAAGATGTCGTGAGAGTTCCATGAGTAAATGGATGATGAGGTCACCATGCTTTTTCAGTGAACATTTGGATTTTCTTTAATAGGAACAGTAAAGGGTTTTTTAGTATCACTTCAAATGTAAGAAAGTTGTAATTTGTTAATTTAAAAACACATATTACTTTATATTATTGCAGCTAACACATAATTGATTGTAAGAAGCACCATTATGTTATATACCACTAAGGAAAAAAGGTACTTCCAATTAATCTATGACACAATGCTTTTTTATCCTATAGTATTTATACACTTATTGGAAGAGCTCTTTTACACTCAGATACGGATTTTTATTGTATATTACGCTTGTGCATATATAAAAAGGAATGCATCACCAAAATACAACAGTAAAGTTTCTTCAAACTACTTCAGGTGCTCTTCTAAATCACATTTTGATTGAGCTTCATTGATAATCTATTACTTTCCACAAAAGACTCCTTCGTGATGGGAAGATGGGCGTCATGCACATTCCTTAAAAGAGCACTCCACCATTGATTCAAGAATTTTCTTCCATGACACTGACTTTCATACTGTAAATTTTCATGCCTTCTGTATCTTACCATAAGATTCCAAGAAAGGAGTTTGGGATCAATTTCATGCAGGTAATTACAACTGTTTCATGAGTATAGCAATTTCTAAGATGTTTTCCATCATTAAAACACTGACTTCAGAGACATTGAAATGTTTTTTAAAAAATCGTTGTCTTGGAATTGATGAAATATGAAAAATACATTTTCTTTTTTGGTACAATCATCACATTTAGGAAACACACCAAGATTGGTCCCAAAGTGATTTTTTTATAGCTACCTAATAAATGCTTAAAAATAAAGGGATATAATGTAAATATTGAAAGTTATATCATAAATATAATCCTCTACCTGAAGGATTTCCAAGTTTTTCAGTCCATAAAAGGCTTCATGTTTCAATTGAAACATATTTCAAATGTCAAGTAATAATGGCATGCTCATATGACTGCAAGCATTACAAATAAAGGAACAAATTTGCTCACAACATATATTGCCAGTAACCATTTTGTTCCAGAAGTAAAACAGATAAAAAGTTAGGTATGCCCGGGGCACCTGGGTGGCTCAGTTGGTTAAGCATCTGACTGTTGATTTCAGCTCAGGTCATGATCTCGGAGTAGTGGGATCCAGCCCAGTGTCAGGCTCCTCACTCAGTGGGGAGTCTGCTAGTGATTCTCTCTCTCTCTTTCTGCCCTTCCAGTCCCCAGCATTCTCTCTCTAAAATAAAGAAACAAATCTTTAAAAAAAAATGTATTGGAACATGTCCATGCTCATTCATTTACCTATCTCCTTTAGCTGCTTTTCCACCTCAGTGTTAACAGAGTTGCCCAGTTAAAGTAGAGACTGCCCTGCAAAGCCAAAAATATTTATTACATAGCCATTTACAGAAAACGTTTGCTGATCCCCTCTCTAGAGCAAGGTGACAGTTTCACCCTCTTCTTTGCACCCTATGCCTTATAGCACACCTTTAGGCCAATTTGTTTTCCACTTTCATAATGAGAAAACTTAGATTTTTGTTTAATAGTAATGTACTATTTTCTAATTCTTAGAAAAAACCCTCAAATGTTTCTTAGAGTAGAAGAGGAGTTTAAACTCAATGTGATTATAAAATTCCCTTGTGCTCCTATGTCAGGCCAAGGACTACAAACACCATTTCCTTTGCAATCCAGTTGATTGTCCTCTCCCCATTTCCTAATGTTTACAACTAAGATATATTTGGTGTATTTCACTTAGCATAATACTTTCTAGTTCCATCCATGTCATTGCAAATGGCAAGATTTCATTCTTTCTGATGGCTGAGTAACTATAGAGAACAAACTGAGGGTTGATGGGGGTGATGTGGAGGGGATGTGCTAAATGGGTGATGAACACAGGGTGTTTTATGTAAATGATGAATCACTAAATTCCGTTCCTGAAACCAGTACTACACTACATGTTAACTAACTTTAATTAAAAAAAAAAAACTTAGTATATTTCTACTTGGTAAATTCACTTCTATATTTTCAGCGCAGAATCTCAACTCATGGCATTCCCAAGGAATCAGATCAAAATAATCCTTATGCCAAAGAGGCATATTTCACGTGTCATCTTCTGTTCCCCTTCAAGGCCATGAGACTGAGGTGACACCAATGCTACAGCAGCCTATACAAGCAAACAATAATCTATATCTGTAAATGCCTCAAGGTACCAACCAAAGCCTAAGGAAAACTAATCACAAATAGCCAATTTGGATTTAAGCTATAACCAATCAATGATTTCCCTACTTTGCTTCCACCTTTTCCCTATAAAAATCTCTGTATCAAGTCCTGTTGGAAGAACACTTCTAACCACTTCTAGTTTGGCACTGTCCAATGTGCATCAACTTTTGCTCAAATAAACTCAACATTTTTCAGATGCCTTAGCTTATTTGTAACACCTTGCTGTGATTCCAGGTAACCCAGAAAAAAAAAAAAAAAAAGATCAAGTCAAAGGAGCAGCAGAGAAGAGATAGGGCAGGAAAAAGACAGGCCCTAGGTCCCTGATTCCAGTCACGATAAAGACACCCACTCCTGTCGTGCCTATAGTTTATATACAGCAGCCCAAAACTATCCCTCTTTCTCTTGAAGTAGCTCAAGCAGTATTTCTTGCAACCAAGTCTCCCACTGCCAAGGCCAGAGGACCGTCAGCGAAGGCAGCTGACATCACCTGCTGTGTGGATGTTGACGGCACTACACCTTCAAGGCAGCAATGGCAACAGAACCTGAAGTGCCTTTCCTATTTTCTTGTAGAAGCTTTCCCTCCCTCCCCTTTTAGTGGTTTAGGAAATTTAATTTAAAAAAAATTTTTTTAAAGAAGGAAAGGTATTAGCATAGCAATTAGCCCACGGTTCCTCGCAGAAATTGAATTTGCTATGCGCGCCCCAAAATACATAAACTAATCACACAGTCCTGCGGTCCTTTTATTTTTCCTATCTCTCTATCTCTGCTTCGCTTCTCCTACAGTTTAATGTCTGAAAGTTTAAAAAGGAATTTATGTAAGATCTGCTATAAGCATTTAGCTTGAGTATCAAATTCCTTTACGTGCCGTTAGATATAAGAAAGAACCACGTCTTCTTCAGTCTCGAGGAAAGCAAAAGTGTAAAGTGAGGCAAAAGGTAACACACCGAAGAACCAAACTTTTTTTAACTTGGCTGAACCTCCCTGCTTGTGCATCTCATGTTTTGCCTCTGAGAATAGAACTTATTAGCAACCCCGAAGTAAAAAAGACAGGATATTTTCAACAAGGGCCTCGCTCTGCCAAACATCCCGGAGTTTGTCTCCAAGGACTTGAAAAGAAAGGAAAGAATGAAGAGCGGAAACCATAAAGCATGCAGTCCGGCTCTCATCTAATTACTGAATGAATGGCACAGTTGTTTTGTCTGATTGCACTAAGCTAGTTATCCACTGCTAGCTTCATTGACAAAAAGGGAATCTACACAAATTATAGGGAAATTCAAGCACTAAAGGAATGTTTTGGTTCAGAGGTTTGCAATGACTATTGGCTTTGGTTTTTGGCAAAGTCTGTCTTTGCCGTATGAACTCGGCTGTGCTGGGTCAGCTTGAAGCATTCCCAAAAGCCTACAAGAGGACAGACTTCCTTGTCATCTGTATCCCATCAATAAATTAAAGTGATGTTCTCCAGCTCGTGTTTGTTTCTTGGCAGGCTAATCTACAATCAGAAAAAGAAAAGCCTTTCATTTGTGGACTCCAGCTAAAGGAAGGAAGCTTTTGTATGCGGATTCACCGGAGACCAAAATATTAAAAAGTGGAAGAGGAAAACCATATGTTGCAGTTCTTCTAAGTGAGCAGTTCAAAGTTCTGGTGAAAGCAATGCTTGAGTTCATTATACAGAAAAGCAAGTCTTACTGTGAGAAGAGGGCGTACGAGTAACAACGCTGATACCTCCGACTGTTATAAACATTGACATTTTAAGTCATACTCTGTTTTCTTCTATTTTTTATACAAGAAAAAAACTAAGAATTAGATATTTCAAAAAACCTGAACTGATGATACATTTTAGCATAATGCTTTAAGATTTGCACTCCATTTAAGAAGGAAGTGAGCAATCCAAAGGAATAGAAATCGAAGATAATATTCATAAGCTCATAAGAGATAGTCATAGCAAAGCTATTCCCTTAGAGATAGTTGTAGCAAAGCTTGTTGACAATTTGTAGTTTCAGCAATTGAATCCAGATTAAAGTGGCAAAAATCACTGTGCTGATTATCTGAACCCTCTCACATAGTCTATTAGATAGTGTGCTGTGTTAAGAACCCTTCTTAAACTCTCTTGCTTCTCCAGGGGTTAACCTTGCCCTCATATCATTTGTGAACAAGGGCACCGATGGGAATAGAATTGGTGTGGTCCTTCAGCTGCCTATAGGAGAAAGCATGGGGATCCTCTGGTCCCTTCTAGCTTGACCACATTTGTGTCTGGTTTCCTTTTTTATCTCTTTGAAGCAGCCAAGCAAGAAATCCTACTTTAACAACTGTATCCTTCAAAAAGTATGACTTCCAGCAAAAATTTTCAGTACTTTCAGTGATTCAGCTCCTTACAGAAAGGAAGTGATTTTGTTGCCTTTTTGTGGTAGAGTCATTTATAAAGACCAGCAGCAGATCAAGTGCATGGAACATGATTAGCAAGAATGCTTGATGGAAATTTGATGGAAGAGCTTCATCGGACAGAAATGTGGATCTGGTTTGAACATGCACTTACCTAGTTTACTGTAAAGAGGACTAAATTACGTGTCAGGAGATTTTGTTCCTAATTCTGGCTTTACTGAGTGGTGAACAATATAGTCTCTGGAACCAGACCATCTTTGAATCCTGGCTCTGCCACTTACCAGCTGTGTGGGGCTAGTTACTTAACCTCTCTGAGCCTCAGCTTCCCCATCTTAAAATCAGAATTACAAAGAATACTCACCTCCTGGGGGTATAATATATCTAGCACATAATAAGCACTGTACAAGTGTTTGTTCAGTAAACTATTCTGCCATTCACAACAAAGATCAGATCTTAGCCTTACAAGGCAGGGATTTTTGTTTGTAAACAGAGATAACTGATACTTCTCATATCATAGAGGTCTCCAGTGAGTAACTTCCCTCATCTTTGCCCCATCCTGCTTCCAGATACAGGAAACCCAGGCACGGAGGAACGGGACCAAACATGGAATTTAAAAGGGTTGCAAAAAAATTCTATCAGGAACTTCTTCCGATTGTGAACAATTGAGTACCATTTGTCACTGAAAAGAGGTTTGTATCTGACTAAGAGAAAATTCATTAGAGGACCAAAGAAACTTTTTCTCTAAATGCCCAGAAGACACATCATTAACCTCTTCTCTGTGGCAAATCAAGTAGTAGGAGATAATGATGAGCATTTCAAAGACAGTCTCTTATAAAGACTAACGTCAAAATAAGTGTTAGAAGCTTGATTTGTGACTGTAGGTAGATTATTTCTTTTTGAAAGAAAATTGCTTTCTAATAAAAAAATCATTAGCTTAGTGTTGGTTTGTTTTGTTGTTTTGTTTTCCAAATTACCTACCATCACTATTCTCCACTATTACTAATTTGAACAGTGATGAAGAGTTTATTCTTCTTAGGAAATCTCCCTTAAAAAAGAAGTAGACACATTTCATTTCCCTTCTAATCTCATTTTTTTCCTTAACTTGAAGTTTGAAGGAGTTCTTTTAAGATCTTTTTTTCAATTGTTTTATTTATTTATTTATTTATTTTTAAAGTAATCTCTCTGCCTAATGTGGGACTCAAACTCACGACCCTGAGATCAAGACTCACATGCTCTACCAACCTGAGCCGGCCAGGTACCCCAAAAGAGTTCTTTCAATGTCTTCCAAATTCAATCCATTTGAAACTTGACCTCTACAATAGGGCCAGAATTCAGTATATGGTCCCCGCTCTAGAAATAACAAAGCAGCCCATTTCTAGGTAGTTCTGATTATTATAAAAATCTTTTGTAGCATTAATGGTTAAAAATTTGGCAAAAAATAAAATGTGGAGATATCCTTTACATTATGCATGAAAATATTTCTTGTTGGCTCAATGAGTACAGTGCCTTTTATAAATCCATTAAAGTGATGGAAAACTAAAAGAGAAACTCATATTTATCAGTTCTTCAGAAAGGTGTTGAAGTTTTATGGTTAAAATATAACAGAAACAACAAAAGAAAATAACTAATAGATTTAACTACACAAAAACTTAGTGATAAGGCAGACAGTTACCAAAAATATGGATGAGCGATTAACTTAAAAGTTAATACAATGAGTACACAAATAAAATATTCAAGTCCTCACCAGTAACAAAAAATATGCAATATTTTAAAACAATAAGGTATAATTTTATGCCTAAAAAAATTATTGCTTTTAAAATTATATAATAGTTTTTGACTAGTAATAATTATTAGTTATTGCCTTTAAAATTGGGCAACACAATGTTGACAAAATACACACAGTGCTGCTGGCAACATACATTATACGATCCTTTGGAGAGCAATTTGCCAATATATAGCAAAAAAAAATTAGATTCATTATTCTACCATGGAGCTTCTCCTTATGGGAATTTTATTCTATGTAAAAATCCAAGAGAAAAAGGACCTATCTATATTTATACACCCATAACAGTATTTTTTAAATGGCTAAATATTAAAACCCACTTAGAGTCCAACCACTTATTCTTTCAAAAGAATATCTAAAAGCCATTTTAAAAAGATCAGTATGGGAACTATGTAGCAATATAAAAAAAATTGCTTGTGTGGCTGATAATGTGGAAAATAATCAATTTAAAATTGTAGCCACAGAAAAATATAAATCTACAAAGAATGAGAAGGAAAGGAGCAAAAAATTCCAATAACTGCACCAAGGTTATTGGATTATTGCTGATTGTTTTCTTTTCCCTTTAATTTTTCAATAATACCATTACATGAGTTTTTATAATACAGAGTAAAAAGCCATCCCCCTCACTGGAGGCGGCCAGGTGCTCTAGCTCATGGAGATGGACTCGGTCCAGGACATGGACGTGAGAGACAGAGAATTGGCCCTGGTTCTAATGATTCCCAAGGACAGTCTCAGGACCACTCTCCCCACGGTTTGGAAGGTGGGGGGTGGGGCATGCCAGTAAAGTATAGATATTTTTCTTTAAATGCTTTCCTGTGCTTTGCCCCCAAGCCATTGATTTCCATAAGTGTTACTACCTTAAATGCCAGGTTCATGATTCTTTATTAATAATGCCTCTTGTCTTCGTCCTTTCTCCCATGGCTACACTTTTTCTAAGCCCTTATCTCCATCCCTCTGAACAATTCCAGGGACCTCTACACTCATCTCCACAACTTCCGCCATTACCCAACAACAGTCTGCTCTGCACACAGCTCTACCGCCAGTCCCATTGCTCAAAAACAATTCTGCATTATGACTCTCCTGCTAGAACACCCCAAAACGTCTCCCATTTACCCCCTATATTAATCTGAACCTCTGCCAAGTCCTTCCATAGAAGACCAATGTTCCATAAGGCCTATCATTGTTTTCCAAGGCTGCCCATGAAAACTTCTGTCCAGTTAGGCTTGTCTTCTTCCTGCATTCTACTTCCATTCCTGGAGTTCTCTCTCATTCTCTCTTTCTCATCCTCCTCATACATACACATGCACACCGACAGATAAACACACACACACACACACACTCACACACATTCACAATTTTTATTCTGTCCTTTTTACCCTTGGAATACCCTCTTCACTCCTCTCTGTTTGCCTTCATCTTATTTTTCCTTCTTACTTTGGTCTGACCTTTTTCTGAATCCCTCTATCATCTTTCCATTCAGTTTAACTAGCGTTTTCTTATACATTGTCTTCTTTTTGGAAATTACAACTTATTTTCCCTATTTTATAAATAGCTCCTAGAATCTAATGCTAGCCCACAAGTCTAACAGGTGAGTAAATTAGAGTATTACAGAGAGTACTGGATTCTGGGAGCTTGGACCCATCCTAGATACAAATTAGGAGCCATAAGAAGGAGAGAGAGAAATTCCTTTTTACTGAAATTCAGTAGTCTAAAAACTGAGTAAATTTCTGAAACTTTTTAAGTTTGTCTTTGTCAGTTTTCCAATCATTTTTTAACACTCCCTCCTCTCATTCTGGAGACCATCTCTTTAGAAACTCTGTGCCTACATGTCTCTTAATTCCCCCTTCCACTGAGGTTACACAGTCAGATCTGCCCTGTGAAAATTCCTAATTCTTCAGGCCTGAGGTGTTTCCAGGGAAAACAATTAGGTCTGATGTTCAAAAGAAATGTATTTCTGGAGTCAGTATTTTCCTCCTGCTGAAATCTCTATATCAATGAACAGCACCGCCCATTACTCAAGCCAGACATCTAGGAATCATCTTTTCTCCTCCATTTCCCTCATCTCCTCTTGATCATTGATCAATATCTACAGAAATTAACTAATCTCTCTTCTATATCTGAGAAGTATATATAAAGAGAGAGATACTGAGAGTATATATCTATACTCAAATATCAGCAAAACAACATAGAAGAGGAGTCTGCAGAAAAATTAATTTAGTGCTAAAATAACATGATTATAGAACGAAAAAAAATTAGAAACAGAAAGAGAAGCACGCTAAAAATATCATTTCCAACATTAAGGAAAATCCTAAAAAAATAATCATGAATGAAAAGAATAAAACAAACAGATCAAAGCAATTAGAGAAAAGAACATAAATACTGATGATGGAGACATTCCAACATAAGGCTAACTGAATTTCTGAAATAGAAAATTCAACTGTTGAATTCTCTGAGAAAAACCTGCTTAATCATTCCCATCTGAAAAACTTGAGAAATAAAGTAAGTCAGTGATAGAGAATCAAAATATCACCACCATCAGTTATAAAAGCTTAGTATGTAGCTTAGCTGAGCAGCCACATAGACCCGCTCTCTGAATCACAGCACTTGACATGCTTACCTTATCCACCAGGCAACGCTGAATCAGAACAGACCAGCTCTCCCGAGAGCTGGGAGGATAGGGGAGTTCATCAGGAGGAGCATGGCCAAGCACAGGAGAGTGGCTGCTCCCCAAAGGGTGTCCACTCTTAGGAGGAAGAGAAGCAGAACTCACATTAGCAACCCCAATTTATTTTCCAAAATTATCAACGATAAGTTGTCAAGAGGTGGACAGAGGCTGACGCCAATGGAACACACATTATGAGAGGGCCAGTGTTCGCTCTCAGTGAAAGGGCTCTCAAAATGTCTGCCTGGGGGTGCCTGGGTGGCACAGTTGCTAAGCATCTGCCTTCGGCTCAGGGCGTCATTCCTGCGTTATGGGATCGAGCCCCACATCATGCTCCTCCACTGGGAGCCTGCTTCTTCCTCTCCCACTCCCCCTGCTTGTGTTCCCTCTCTCGCTGGCTGTCTCTATCTCTGTCAAATAAATAAATAAAATCTTTTAAAAAAAAATGTCTGCCTGATGGGATTTTAGAATTGCTCCGCTGTGTGTCTCCCAGTTGTCATCTTTCTCAGAGGGAATGTTTGATGAAGTTACTCTTCCCAATACCATCATTGTATGTTGGATATGTATAGGAGAGAAAACTTAACCACATTAGCCCCAAAGTCTCGACCAAAAAGCACCATTTGTAGACCTGCGATAGAGACTACAGCACATCACCTGATACCCTCAACACTGTATTTGGTGTCATTACTCTATGGGACTTTTTTGGGGGTTTTTTTCCCCCTTGAGGTGGGACCAAGTATATTTTGCACATAAAAAGGAGTCTGAAATCAAATATTTTGTTGCACAGAAAGACTGTAGAAGATATTAGGGTATGTTCTGCTTCTCTCTCCTTCCAGGCAAACAGATGGATTGTATTTCCCTCTCCTCTGCGACTTGCTTAGACCAGTAAAATGCAAATGGAAATGCCATATGTTTTTTCCATGCAGTAGCATTAAGAGCCAGGACAAAGTCACCACATTCCTCCTTTCATTTTTTTGCCTTGGTGATTATGGAAGCATGTCTTGAGCTGGAGCACCTATCAGCCTGTGTGCCTAAAAGACTGCAGTGAGCAGAGGCCCTCCACCAATGTAGGACATGTGGCAAGTAAACACTATCAAGTTATGTTGTGACTTTCTGCTGTAGGTTCGAGAGGCTGGTGTCGAGATGGCCAAGTTCACGAAACTCGGGAGGATGGTGCTGGTCCTGGCTGGACGCTACTCCAGACTCAAAGCGATCATCATGAAGAACATTGATCATGGCCCCTAAGACCCTCCCTACGGCCACGTTCTGGTGGCTGGAATTGACTGCAATCCCTGAAAAGTGATAGCTGCCATGCACAAGAAGAAAATCGCCAAGAGGTCAAAGATCAAGTCTTTTGTGAAAGTTTATAACTACAATCACCTCATACCCATGAGGTACTCTGCAGGTATCACCTTGGACAAAACTGTTGTCAAGAAGGATATCTTCAGAGACCTTAAAGGCAAGGCCCGACAAGTGGCCAAGGTCCAGCTCGAGGAGAGGTAAACAGGATCCAGCAAGAACAAACGGTTCTTCCAGAAACTGTGGTCTTAGATCGGTTTTGTTTCAGTAATTAAAAATACCCCCAAAATAGTAAATGAGTGAAAAATAAGGCTATGTTGTGTTGCTCTCAAAGCCAGTGAGATTTGAGAGTTGTTTGCAGCCAGCGCATGATCTAGTGCCTCCTAATGTATGTGCTGCTTTCTTGCACAGACACTTGCAATGGAGGAAGCTCTAGTCACCTGGTCTTATTCAAGGGACCACCTCTTTTTCCTTCCAAGTACACTAAAAATCTCTTTTTTATTCACTCCGCTGTTGAACTTAATATGGATTCTACCTGGTAAGACAGCATCCAAAAATTCTTACGACTGGGCATTTTCAGCACTATACCTCAATGGGTATCGTCTCTTGGTGTAGAATGGCTGAGGCATTTTTTTAAAAGCCTCCTAATTAAGTTTTCATTTTGTCTCCACATTTAACTGGAAAAATCATCCTTAACACATTCCTAATCTAAAACAGCTGTTGATAATTTCTTAAGACTGAACCCAGCAAAGGGCAGTATCCATGCAGTGTTCCAGATTCTGCAAGGTATTTCTTTCTTCAATGTCTTTCTCAATTATGTTTTTTTTCCCCTCTACTCTTGCCAGGAAGTTTCAGCTGAATTTGTGTCAGTGTATCTGGTATTGACTACTAGAGCCCAAGAGTAAGAGTATAAAACCAAAATCTCAGCTGTCTTGCAGTTCAAATGAAGCAAATGCAGGGTAGATAGATGGCCACAGATGCTTAAAAGTCCTCTAAAGAAACTCTTTTCTCTAGGTTTTGGAAGTTTGATTCTGGAATCAGTTATTGCCGTATAACCAATCATCTTAAAACTTCAAGGCTTGAAATTTCTTACACCATACACAAAAATAAATTCAAAATGTGCGACCTGAAACCATAAAAGTTCTAAAAGAAAACACAGGCAATAATTTCTTTGACAACACTGTAGCAACATTTTTCTAGATACGTCTCCTGTGGCAAGGGAAACAAAAGCAAAAACAACAACAACCAACTACTGGGACTACATCAAAATAAAAAGCCTCTGCACAATAAAGGAAACAATCAACAAAACAAAAAGATGACCTACTGAATGGGAGAAGATGTTTGCAAAGGATATACCTGATAAGGGTTTCATATCCAAAATATGTAAAGAACTTAGACAACTCAACACCAAAAAAACCAAATAATCCAATTAAAAAATGGGCAAAAGACATGAACAGACATTTCTCCAAAGAAGACATCCAGATGTCCAACAGACACATGAAAAGATGCTCAATATCACTCATCATCAGAGAAATAAATGCAAATCAAAACCACAATGAGATGTCACCTCACACCTGTCAGAAGGGCTAAAATCAGGGGCACCTGGGTGGCTCAGTGGTTAAGTGTCTGCCTTCGGCTCTGGGCGTGATCCCGGCATTCTGGGATCGAGCCCCACGTAAGGCTCTTCCGCTGGGAGCCTGCTTCTTCCTCTCCCACTCCCCCTGCTTGTGTTCCCTCTCTTGCTGGCTGTCTCTCTCTCTGTCAAATAAATAAAATCTTTAAATAAAAAAAAAAGAAAAAAGAAGGGCTAAAATCAAAAACACTAGAAACAAGTGTTGGCAAGTGTGGAGAAAAAGGAACCCTCATGCACTGTTGGTGGGAATGCAAACTAGTGCAGTCACTGTGGAAAAAAGTATGGAGTTTCCTCAAATAATTGAAAATACAATTGTCATATGATCCAGTAATTTCACTACCATATATTTACCCAATGAAAACAAAAACAATCACCCCAAAAGATATATGCCTCTCTTTCTCTCTCTCTCTCTCTCTCTATATATATATATATACATATATACTGCAGCATTATTTACAATAGCCAAAAGATGGAAGCAACCAAATTGTCCATCAATAGATGATTTACAATAGCCAAAAGATGGAAGCAACCAAATTGTCCATCAATAGATGATTTATAATAGCCAAAAGATGGAAGCAACCAAATTGTCCATCAATAGATGAATGGATAAAGATGTGATATATATATGTGTGTGTATATATATATATATATATATATATATATATATACCATATTAGCCGTAAAAATGAACAAAATCTTGTCATTTACAATGACATGGACCTAGGATGGACCTAGACAGTATAACGCTAAGTGAAATAAGTCCATCAGAAAAAGACAAATACCATATGATTTCATTCATATGTGAAATTAAAAAACAAAAGAGATGAACAAAGAGAAAAGGAGATAAACCAAAAAAACAGACTCTTAACTATAGAGAGCAAACTGGTGGTTACCAGAGTAGAGAGGGGTGTAAGGAATGAATGAAACAGGTGAGGGGGATTAAGAGTACACCTATCATGACGAGCACTGGGTAATGTATAGAATTTTTGAATCACTATATTATACACCTGAAACTAATGTAACACTGTACATTAATTATACTGGAATTAAAAAAACAAATTAATTTTTTAAAAAATGTTGAGGTTTACAACATCAACTATTTATTAATTTCTTCTCGGTTTTGTTGACCTAGCCTAGTTTAGCTGCTCTCATTTGGGTTCTTCCATATGTTTGTGGTCATCTAAAGGAGAAGGTCAGGGACTCATGACCCATTTTTGTTTCATGTGGTCTCTTATCCTTCAGCAAACTCTACAGGCTTGTTTTCATAGCAATGGCAGGTTTCCAGGAGAGGAGTAGTATACCCAAGTACTTTTGCAAACCACTGCTTGTACCATGTCTGCTACTATGCCATTGGCCAAAGAAAATCATATGAGCAAGCCCAGAATCAGTACAGGAGAGCACTATCAAAGGCATGAATACAGAGGACATGAAAGATAGGGACCATCAGTGCACTTCATGCACTAATCGATTATTATTAATTATTACTAATTATCTATCCTAATGTATTAATCAGTGCAATTAATGTATCAGATAAAGTACTTAGGAAAAGTTAAGTTCGCATAACAAGCTGTGTCAGTTTATACTTTAAAACCTTTCTCCTGGCGGTTGCTAGAAGGGCAGGGGACAAAATAGGTGAAGGGGATTAAGAAGTACAAACTTCCAGTTGTAAAATAAACTAGTCATGGAGATGGAAAGTACAGCTTAGGGAATCTAGTCAATAATATTATGATAACATTGTATGGTGACAGACGGTGACTACACCTAGAGTGATAAGCATTAAGTAATGTACAGAATTGTCAAATCACTATGTTATACACCTGAAACTAAGATAACATTGTATGTCAACTATACTTCAATAATAAAAATTTCAAAGATTTTTATTTATTTATTTGAGAGATAGAGCACTTGCACATGCAGGTGGGAGGAGGGGCAGAAGGAGAGAGAGAGAGAATCCCAAGCAGATGCCCTGCCAAGTGCAGAGCCCAAAATGGGGCTTGATCCCACGACTCATGAGATGATGACCTGAGCAGAAATCACAAATCAGACACTTAACAAACCGAACCACCCAGGTGTCCCAACGATAAAAATTAAAAGTAAAAAAGAAACCTTTCCTAAAACCTGCTCACAGATGTGGTTCTGGCCACCTACATGGTTGTAATTTGATGATAGCCTACTTACTAGGATCTGTGTACCCTTGTCAAGGCCATATTTGACTCTCTGCTTTCCTGCCAAGAAACTCTGACTCCCACAAACTCGTTTTAACGGTCTCATAGTCCTGTATACACTTGGCGCCTAAAATGCCTATACACCCTTGATAAGAGAGAACAGTACATGGGCAGGTTGCTTTGGTTTTTTTTTAATCCTGAAATGTTCCCTGAACTCATAGAAACCATCACTTACCTGTGCAGCAAGCCCCCATAAACTGCAGTTATAGGCTGCCAGGCACTGAATGTTTGTGTGCCCCCTCAAATTCGTATGTTGAAGCCTTAACCCCCAATGTGATGGTAATAGGAAGTGGGGTCTTTGGGAAGTAATTAGATTTAGATGAGTTCATGAGGGTCGAGTGTTTATGATGGGATTAGTACACTTAGAAGGAAAGGAAGACAGCAGAGCTTCCTCTCTCTGCAGTGGGAAGGCAACCTGCAAGCCAGAACAGGGCCCTCACCAAGAATTAAATCTGCCAACACCTTGTTCTTGGACTTCCCAGCCTCCAGAACTGTGAAAAATAAATGTCTGCTGTTTAAGCCCCCTAGTCTATGGTATTTTGTTACAATGGCTCAAGCTTATTAAGACACAGACCATCATCAAATATCATGTGCCTAAAAACAGTAGCATTAGAAAACTAGTATAAGAGAAACAATAAAGTGTCAAGGTCAAAAGAATCTACACGCACATTAAAATCAAATGTCCAGGGGTGTGCGGCTTACTCAGTTGGTGAAGCATGAACTCTTGCTCTCGGGGTTGTGAGTTTGAGCCCCATGTTGGGTGTAGAGATTACTTAAAAATAAAATCTTAAAAAAAAATCGGAGCAACTTGGGTGGCTCAGCCAGTTGAGCATCTGACTAGTGATTTCGGCTCAGGTCGTGACCTCATGGGTCATGGGATCGAGCCTGCATCAGGCTCCCCACTCAGTGGGGAGTCTGCTTGAGATTCTCTCCCTCTGCCCCTGCCCCTGCTTGTGTGCACTCTCTCTCTCAAAAAATGAATAAATAAATCTTTAAAAAAAAAAAAAAGACAAATATTCGAAGCCACACCTAAACCTTCTTCTTGTGTAATTTAAATCTCCAAATTCTATTGTTTATTGTGTCATGCAATATTTCTGACCTATACACCAAATGCCAAGACTTTCAAAGAGCTAATAAATAGCACCCCTCTTTCCTGCTGAGATTATTTAGAAATTGAAAAGGAAGGCATTTCAACAGCTGGACAACCAAAATATCACCTTTATGGTTGATAAAGGCCAAGCTGGAAGACACAATTAAGAGTGGCAGCCAAATGTACCTGCTCACTGAAACCGCAAATGAGGCAGACTTAGTATTCAGGCATAGGCAGTACTGATGAGAACGGTAGTCTTCCTAACAGGAGGTGGGTGGTCTGATCCAGTAAGAATTACTGCACAGAAAGTTGAAGTTATCCTGCTTCCTGGTTCTTGCTTCCCTTGGGCTTTTATTCTCCACAAGAACAAGAGTAGAAACCAAGCCAAGCAGGTTTAAGTTATTCATCAAAAATGCAGAGCTCAGACGTATCATTGATTGCTCTCTGGGATAAATTAAGCAAAGGAGTGAAAGTACACTAATCAAGCGGCCCCCTTATTGAAGGATATATCTCCCTAAAATCAACAAATAGAATAAGAAAAACATTCAAAGGCATAACAGGAAAAAATTTCCTGTATTGAAGGAAGAAGAAAATATGCACATTAAAGTGGAACACTGAATTCCACTTCTACCCATGAAGAAACTCAATGAAAAATATGTAGCCTTTTCAACAAATGGTACTGGAACAATTGGACACCAATTATTAAAAAATGAAACTTGATCTAAATTTCACACCTTACATAAAAATGTACTCAAAATAAATCATGTACTTAAATTACAAAAGTTAAAGTGCTATTATCAAAAGATGGGGCAATGGTTATTGAAGAACTTTAATGACTAACAAAAAGTGTCCTTAAATAGTAACTGATTTGAAAGTATCTTTTCCTGCCAGAAGTATCAATGTTGTCTGGCATTTATCATTATTCTTTCATTCATTCACTCATTCATTCATTCGTTCGTTCATTCATGTCACTCTTCTTGAAGGAGCTCAATACACAGGAAAATGAAGTATTTCTTCCTCAGTCATTATAACTGCTGACCTGGTACCCTGTTAATGTGCCGGAAGAGGTAACACAGAACCTCACTTGGGGTCCCCCTCTGCTGGGCACCTTGCATGTGTACCAACCACACTGCATTGGCTAGATTATGGCAAGCAAGTAGGGAAACATGACTAGCTCCCCAGATACCTCATGTCCTCTTCTATGTTGAGCTTCAGAGACAGGACTTCCTTGGATTTTTTGGGTTCTTGGTATTCTGCTCTCACTCTTGTAATTTTTCTCAGAAGCAGCACAGAGAAAACGGGAAAAAAGGCAATAGCAGTAGTATCTTCATAACCATAAAAGGCTATCTGGTTGAAGGTCTTCTGACTCTTTGCCTGCTTTCTATTGCCAAACAGCACATTTATTAAAACATACCAAAAGCCAGATAGGCTGGTTGCTGGCAGCGAAGTTCATTTAAAGAACTGAAGTAGGAAGATTACAGAACTGGAGAGCTATGAGAACTACTTTCTGAAGAAAACTAAACAGCCAGGAAAGCACTGGAGCTTTTGTAACTGTTTGAAATTGGTGCAAACGTGGGGAGCTGTTTCAATGTACCCGACACACACTCCCTTTGAATGTGGCCCTGTCAAAAGCAATATTATCAATGATGTGCTAATATCAAAAATCAATATGAGATATTAGCAATGACATCCTAATAATTAGATTTAGAAACGATGTTGATTTTTGTTATCAAAAACTGCATATTCTATTTCCTGTAAATTACTGTTATTCGAGCTCTTAAATTTGTTTTAGTAAAAAAATAAAAATAAAAGGAGAAGGAAGAAAGGAAGGAAGGAAGAAAAGGAAGGGAAGGGAGGAAGGAAGGAAAAGAAAGAACGAACAAAGAAAGAATGAAAGAAAGAAAGAGAAGAAAAAGAAAGAGAAGAAAAAACAGGAAGAAAGGAAGAAAAGAGAGAGAGGAAGGAAGGAAGGAAGGAAGAAGAAGGAGGAGGAGGAGGAGGAGAAGGAAGGAAAGTAAGAAATGTCCATTTGTATGTTCTTTGCTTTCTAAATCATTTCTTAATGAGCTGGATTTGACTCCTTCATAAAATCTTAGATCTTTCTGCCCAGCTTGCAGCAGAGGATCCCAGTAGCAGCACCAAAGGGAGTTGGTGAGCTCCCAGTTAGAAGGGTTTTGTGTCCTGCCCCTTGTTAAGGACTATGGCCATCTGCTCACTCTCAGGTCCGGTCCCATGCCAGTGCTGTTTCAAGCCCAATCTCACTGCTAGTTCATCCTATGCAAAAATGTAGGCACTGTCAGCAAGTGGATTTAAGATTTGCAAGGAGCTTTACAGTTTAAAAACTCTTTTTACTGTTTTTACCATTTAAAAAATTCTAACAACTTGTACATCACCTCTTACACAAATTCTTTCTTGGCTTTATCTAATTGCATTTGTGATCATGTTTGTGACAATCTTCTATACAGGAAGAAAACTGGATTACTTTGGATTTTACAGAGACTTTATACATTATAAATGTGAAGTAGGTATTTTCACCCCTTTTTTAGAGGCATAGGAAAGGACCCATTAACACGCTCGAGCCCTCCTCGCTAGTAAGTGGAAGAATGGGAACTTGGACTTAGGTTTCCTGAACAAGTCCACCAAGATTTAACCTCTGTTCAAAACATAATAACAACCATTCATATATTTATAGTATTTGGAAATAAAAGCATTTCACATGCACCATCTCTATCTGATCCTAGAAGTAAGCAGAACAAAGCATTGCATCCCATTTTATAGATGCAGAAACCAAGGCTGGGGGTATTCAGGGAGGCAGGGTGGGGGGGTTAAATGATTTCTCTAAGATCAAACAACTTTCAAGTGGCCAAGTCAGACAAGACAGAGAAGCTAGGCTTTGGGACTCCTCACTCACACTATCCCAGCTCCAATCTATCTGCTGTACTTTGCCTCTCATTCCACTGCTTTCTCAGTTTATCTAATTAAATTGGTTATACACAGTTTTGCCTCCATAGATGAAGAAAACTGGACTACTTGGCTTTTAAGAGGATAGGGAGATGTTTTTATAGGGTGAAAGCTTCTGTTGAAGACTTCTGCTCAACAGGACCTAGAATGATACATGAAGAGGAGGATGAGGAGGAGAAGGAAGATAAAACACCCTGGCAATTATTTACCAGGGTGTGCATAGAATTGTCGTTAGCTTTCCAATCACGAAGCTTTGTGCCCAGTCTGCTTAAAATAGCATTAGTGTGGAGTGCTTGGCCGGCTCAGTCTGTAGGGCGTGGGACTCTTGATCGTGGGGGTTTTAGCTCAAGCCTCATGTTGGGCCAGAGTTTACTCAAAAAAAATTTTTTTTAATTAAAAAGTAAATAAATGAAATGTATTAAAATACTGTTAGTGTGGGTTTAAAATTTTTTGATTGCATTGTGAGCAGTATGGATCAACACTTGAGAAGTGTCTTTAAATAATCTAAGTTTTTATTTAAAAACTTAATTATTAAAAAAATTATAACAAAAAATGTTGTAGGCACAAAAAAATTCCAACAACTGGTTGGCGTGAGCTAGGATCATTTGATGTATAAACTTAGGTCTTTTTGACGTGGAGAAGGTGAAATTATGGTTATTTGAAAACAGAACTGTTAAAGATTGTGTCAAAACAGTTTCTTTCCTCCACTTGATTTTTTACTGTACCAAAAAGATTGTGTACTTCAGCCCCGTGTGGTACCACATGGAAGTCTAAATGTCCTTACAATTTTCTTGACTCAGTCCCAAGGTGCAGGTAGCTGGCCTTCATTGAATAAGAATACAACTGTGGGGGCGCCTGGGTGGCACAGCGGTTAAGCGTCTGCCTGAGGCGCAGGGCATGATCCCGGCGTTATGGGATCGAGCCCCACATCAGGCTCCTCCACTATGAGCCTGCTTCTTCCTCTCCCGCTCCCCCTGATTGTGTTCCCTCTCTAGCTGGCTGTCTCTATCTCTGTCAAATGAATAAATAAAATCTTAAAAAAAAAAAAAAAAGAATTCAACTGTGACTCAGAAGATTTAAAAACGTGTCTCCAAAACACTGATACCAGTGAATATGAGGACATTTGTAGAAAGATGAAAGAATCACATTTCCCTCTTTTGCAAAAAGGTAAGCTTTACTCTTGCCAAAATCAATTCCTATTACTACCAAAAAGGTAAGAGGTGTGTGTGTGAAAAAAAATAATTTGTCAACTACAGGGCACTATTCACATATAAAAAATTTTTTATCACCCTATTAGGGAATTAATAAAGTCTCATTTGTTTGGTCCCCTTTAGCCTTTCCTATCTGATTACTAGGCAATAGAGCTTCATGGATAATAAAGGTGAAATTGCCAATAAATTTTTTTTAAGGAAAAAAAAATCTAGCTATGCCAAAGTTCTCAGAGTTTCACGTTGTGCAACAAAGCCACTGGGCTTTGAATCAGTGCCATGACTCTAGCACCTTGTGCCAGATACTACATTTACTCAGGGTCATTTGGGCAAAAGTAATGAAAAATATTAAAGCAATGTTTATGTAACAGATATGCAATATCAATCATGTTATGTACATTGGTGATAAAAGTAAGGATTGGGTTGTTTGGGAGAAAAGTGAAATTTTCTCTTAAGTAGTGGAAAATTACCGGTTGATAGTGTGTTGGAGTCTCTACTTAACTTTATTCCTTTATTCTTTCTTCATGCAGTTCCACTGTAAATCATTATGATAGAAAAAAAATTAAAAATTAAAAGGATCTTCAGAAATGTTTTCTAGAAGTGATCTGAGAGTCGAAGTAACATGGTGATAAACTATAAATTATACATTATGCAGTCTGTCATTTCTGTGATGAGATGCATGGACAAAGTGTTGGAGCAATTATTACGCTCAGAACATGCTTCCTAATTGCCCTTGCATGGCAGACAGCTTTCCAGATCCTACCTTTCCCAGCCTTACTCTGATAACAAATTCTAAAGACCTGGGGTTATAACAAACACCCTGCTTGGCAATGTGTCATAAGCTCCAAATCCACCAATGGGTTCATGCTGAGGGTTGTTTTGTGGCCTCAAAGGTGGTCTTCTTTGAAATCCACTAAGCTGTCATTGTTCCCCAAGCCCCCAATCTGCTTGGTCCATCGTAGCAACGGCTTTCCTGTATTGGTTTATGCAGTAAACATTGAAATAGGTCCTTAATTCCCTACCCAACTTTTATATCTCCTTCCCAAAACACTAGCTCTTGGTACTGTATCTTTTATTTCCAAACTGAATGCCATTTCCCTAAAATACCGGGTTCTCAAAATAATTATTAACCCCAAGTTCAACCCACAAAAGCCAAAGTAATCCATGGTATACCTAAAAATTCCATTTCAATACTTCCAACTATTTCCTTTGCCATGTTCTTTCCTTTGGGGAAATGTACTGAATTCTCACTAGTAAAGCCAAGGGAGAATATCTTCTCTTCAAAGTCACAGAAACCTTTACCTACCCCTTAAGAGACAGAAAGGAAACTTAACTTACTGCCTACCTTGTTGCCCCAGGCACTTTACATGAGTTTTCTCATCTACTTCCCAAGTGAAGAGTACACAGGTTTTACAAATGGAGAAATTGAGGCCCAGAGAGACCAAAGTGAAAAAAAGAGTAAGCGATCAAGATTCATACCGTTGGCAGTAGAATTTCATAATTCACGCACCTTCCAAGAACACCACCCTGCCTTTCAAAAGAAGAGGCTGGAGCCAAAGTCAACTACTGCTTGGGTGTTCTAAAGGAGGAACAAAGGGAATATTCCTGTTATAGGCTGAATTGTGTCCCCCTCAAATTCATATATTGAAGCTCTAAACCCCAGTGCTTCAGAATGTGACCATCTTTAGAGAGAGAGCTTTTAAAGAGGTAATTAAATTGAAGTGAAACCGGCAGGGTGGGCCCTAATCCAATCTGACCGGTGTCCTTATAAGAAGAGGAGATTAGGACACACGGAGGGCCACCAGAAATGCGCATGCACACGCACAGAAGAAAAATCGCATGAGGACAGAGTGAGAAGGCAATCATCTGCAAGCCAAGGAGAGAGGCCTCAGAGGTAACCAACCTTGCCAACACCTTGCTCTTGGACTTTTGGCCTCCAGAACTGGGACAAATAAATGTCTGTTGTTTAAGCCTCCCAGTCTGTGGTATTTTGCTATGGCAGCCCCAGCAAACTAAGCCAATGTGTAAGAAGCAGTGGGTCTCCTATCCACGCAGAGGGATGAGTTATTTTGAGGCCATTGCTGAATGATGCAACATTTTTCTAGGCTTGAGGTTCAATTTCTATGGACCTTTCCAGAGGAACGAAATCAGTCCTAGTCCTATTAGGTCTTCAAATATTTTCTCTTTTCTTTTCTTTTCTTTCTTTTCTTATCAAGATTTTACTCATTTGAGAGAGAGAGGGAGAGAGAGAGCACAAGTGGGGGGAGCAGCAGGGGGAGGAGCAGACCCTCCACTAAGCAGGGAGCCTGATGTGGGGGTCGATTCCAGGACCCTGGGATTATGACCTGAGCCAAAGTCAGGTGCTTAACCAACTGAGCCACCCAGGCGCCCCCAAATATTTTCTTTAGGCATAGAAGACCACATCAATGTATGGTACTGGAGATAGAGGTCTAGAATAAATCTGACAAAGATGTCTACAATGTACCTGATGTGATTTGCACCCTCTGGTTCTGTGGAGAACTCAACTTTACACCCCAAGGTGGGGATAAGGTAGGGAGGAGATTTAGCTCTATCAAAACTCTTGAATGACAGGATTTGATAAGCTTAAGGTTTGGTGAATATGTGGAGGAACTAGAAGGGTAGCCACCCTAAGAGGGCTTGGAAACCCCATGGCCTTTCCCCCATCCACACCTTGCCCTATGCATCTCTTCCATATGGTTGTTTCTGAGTTGTATCATTTGATACTAAATCAGTAAATGTAAGTAAGTATATCCCCAGGTTCTGTGAGCCATTCTAACAAATTTTCAAAGGCGGTCACAAATCCCATTTGGTCAGAAGTACAGGTGGCCATCTGGACTTGCAGTCGGCATCTGAAAGGAGGGCAGTCTTGTGGGACTGAGCCCATGACCTGACCTGTGGGATCTGAGGCTATCTCCACGTAGCCTGAGAATTGAGTTAAATTTATAGGACACACAGCCAGTGTAAAGAGAATTGGAGAATTGCTCGGTGTGGGAAAAATTCACACAGCTGGTTTGGAAGTATTGAGAATAAAAGAGAAAAATAAAGTTTCCTTTTACAGTACTCTAAAAAGTTTCGAAACTTTGGGTTGGCCTCAGAACATCACTGGCCTCCCACTGCCTGAAAGAGAATGACCTACAGCTGGGCAAGCCTCCCGGCGTTCTTCCAGGGTACACTTGCACTATCCAGGAACAGGGGAAAGTTCCAGGAGTCCTGCTACAGGCTGCACTCACCACACAGTGGAGAGCCTCACCCCGTCGAGCCTCAGAAGCTCACAGTCCTCTGCTACACCTGCAAACTTTAAAAGTTCAGATGCAGGACGAGATATTTCATCAGTACTACAAGACACATTGCCTTCTTCTATATCCTATGCCTTGATATGCCTGCTGACTTTGAATTAGCACCTCAGCTTTTTATTTCCCTTAAAGCACACAGTAGTTGACCTGGAAAACTATTTTTCCCCTCATCTACCCATTCCGATCCTCTGGGGTGGTAAGAGAAGGGTGCCAGAATTGTTATTGTGTTTTGAAAATTTGTTTCCAAAAGATGGCATGGGCAACTCAGTTTTTAGACATTGAAGAAATTATAAGCTCCCCAGGAGCTTCCTGGGTGACATCTGAAACCGGTTCCTGAATGCAGAGGGTTGGTAGGTGGTAGTTGTAATAAGCAAAGGGAACTTACATCCGAAGCTTGTCTTGGGCAGCAGCAAGATAAGGTGATCCCTGCACCTGCTCAACAAATCCTAAAAGTTTGTACAGAGACCTTAACTAGGTTCAATCACATATACTGTGCAGGTGTTCTCAACACCAAATCATTATCTCAAGGTCATGTCCTTGGAGCAACCTCTGGGTGCAGGAAAGGCAAGCAGAACCCATATTCCAAGGACAGGGGAGGGGACGGGGTAGGGAGGCTCTGACAGCCCGGTCCCACTCAGGGATCAACCAGTGGTCATGTCTTTTTGGTGACCTTCCCCAACAGAAGCCCCAGTCCCTCCCTAGGTGGTTGTTCGGGGCGGGGGGAGGGGGGGAGTTGCCTTGCAAGGACGCATGCTAGGATTCACGTGGCTTCACCTGCCACACTCAGTGTGTTGCTCCCTGTCTGCCCGTGGCCTGGGGCACTCACCTTAAGTGTGACCAAGGACTGGAGACTGTGGGAAAGCAGAAAGGATGGAAGGGGGAAGAGCAGGGAGATCAGAGATGAAAATCAGTCCTCCAATGCAATTATCAGCTTGTTTTCTCTTGTCAAAGAAAGAGTTTAGTAATGCACTATTTTCCTGGTCCCCTGGATAAGCTAAATGTTAATGCCAGGGCAGCTAAGAAATGCCTCAATTCTCGATCAAGACTGGAAAAATGACAGCCTCTGAAGATAATGCTAGCCCTTTCCCAGACCCGAAGGGAAACTGTAAGCCTAACATCCACTTGTCTGACATCACCGATACATGGGCATCAACTCTATTTCACTAGAACTCAACCCTTTATTGCAATTATGATGATCATATTTTTCAGAAAAGCATATTCCTTTATTAAAGATGAGCTCCTGCCTGCTACTCTTTATTTTTCATCCATGATGCTCTGAGATGAACTAAGTTCTCTTTAGGCCTTTGGGGCAGGAAGGTATCTCTGGGGTGGTGCAGGAGATGCTCCCCTCCTTTCTCTCCATTGGCCCCCAGCCCAGGCTGCTGGCAGAAGCACACACGTTACACCACTTGAGAAGCCATGTATGAATATGCCCTTCAGGAGATCTTAATGGGGCCAGGACCGGAGGGGAGAGCAGCTGCACCAAACAGCTTCCCCAGAGCGGTCTCAGACACACCGTCTTTCTGGGAAGTGCAACCAAGAACGTTTGGGAAGCCAGGTATGGCAATGAGGCAATGCGGAGAGAAACCAGGTCCTCGGCTCTTCTCTGAGGCAATCTGAGGAGGGATCCCAGGGAGAGAGAGTGCACTTTGCTGGTTACTTATCCTCCAACAGTAGGAGGAAATGGGCTTCTACTGGAATTCTTCAACAACAACAGCAGCAGTAAGAGAGTTCCTTAAGAAATCTCATTGACCAACAGACATTCCTATTTCGTCTCACACAGCAGAGAACAGAGAAGGTTGTGAAATGAAATGCCCTAGTCAGGCAACAACATCTCAAACTAGGGATTAACAAAGGAAGAGAAAACAGATGGTTTCTACTCTCATTTCTAAAAGCTCACATTGCTAATCCACTAACAAACCAATTATCTGGAAAAACTATAGATTCCTAAAAGTAGTATTGATTAATAATACTATTTATTGATTGATATTAGTATTATTAATAAAATGGAATAAAATGAGGCATTACCCATTGGTACTTTCAGGAAAAAAATTTTCATTTAAAAATAGATTTAGCTTAGGGGCGCCTGGTTGGTTCAGTCGATAGAACATACAACTTTTGATCTTGGGGTTGTGAGTTTGAGCCCCATGTTGGGTGTAGAGATTCTTTAAAAATAAATCTTAAAAAAAATAGATTTAGCTTAAATATGATATATCTCACCATACACTTCTTATAAGTTAGAATCTAGAGCAAAGATAATAAACAGAAAATAATTTTAACAAACATGTAATTTAAAATTTAAACAATGTATTACCTTTGGTGCAGCATAACTCTCCTTTGTCAGAAATACAAGAAAATAATTAGACGTATGAAAAATGATTAATTTTCCCATTTTTGAAAAATACTGAAAGGCATTTATTAACGTTTTAATACCCTAATATTAAATATTTCTTCTGTAAAGCTGGACAGCAATTTAAAATTGATTATATTCCTACTGTTGCCCTATTTATGACTGGTAATCCCTTATGCATTTGATGGCAAAAGGAACTCCTTGATGAGCCTACACATGGATTGACAGCCTCCTTCACACATGCATAAAATCAAAATATTTTCAAGTCATGCTACCCAAATACATGTACCATAAAACATTGAATATAGGATTTAGAAGTTGATTTTCACATCTTAAAATCATTTTTATTATATTTATTTTTTTGTAGATTTCCTCTTTTATGTCTTTTGTGTGTGTATTTTTCTCCTGCTTTAAAAATAATATAAGTAGGGGTGCCTGGGTGGCTCTGTTGAGCTTCCCAGTCTTGATCTCAGCTCAGGTCTTGATCTCAGGGTTCTGAGTTCAAGCCCGGTGTTGGGCTCCATGTTTTGTACTTAAGTAAATAAATAAATAATAGAATTCAACTACACAAATTTAAATAGTACCAGAATATACAACAATAGACAATGAAAGGTCCCAGCAATATCACTCATAAGGCCAGAGTCTGGTATTTTCCATGTAAACATTGGTTTTGGACTGCCTGCGTTCAAGTCCCAATTTAGCTACTTGTTACCAGTGGGATGTTGGCTGAGTTATTTCCATCCATAAGAAGAGATAACAACAAATCTACCTCAAAATGTTGTGAACAACCAATAGAACAATCCACATAAAACACACAGTACAGTTCCCAGCGTACACTAAGAGCCCCATAAATAATAGCTCATCATCTTCATCAGTATGTCTAACAGGCAACCACCTCAATGGCCTGATTTGATTTTAAGTCACTTCACTATTCTCAGTTGCTTAAAGATCCTTTCAGTTCACTTCCCTTTGACAGACACTGAGGCCTGTTTCTGTGAATTCACAGGAACCAAATTCTGTGAATTACAACTAAATCCTTGATTAAGTAGAAGCAGAAAATTGAGACAACATCTGCTCTGTTTCTCCGCTACCTGTTGGAATTTCCTTACTCACCAATTATTCATTTATTATCACTGGGAACAAAGGTGATAGTCCCGTTCACAAACGGGGCTTCCTGGACAATTGTGGCATAGATTAGAAAAGGCTTGTGCAGGGGTGCCTGGGTGGCATAGCGGTTAAGCGTCTGCCTTCGGCTCAGGGCGTGGTCCTGGCGTCATGGGATCGAGCCCCACATCAGGCTCCTCCACTGTGAGCCTGCTTCTTCCTCTCCCACTCCCCCTGCTTGTGTTCCCTCTCTCGCTGGCTGTCTCTGTCAAATAAATAAATAAAATCTTTAAAAAAAAAAAAAAAGAAAAGGCTTGTGCAGATACGTCATTCTTGGCTGATATCGAAAGGGAATCGACCATCTCTGCCCCTTACATCCAGCATACCTCCTCTACCGTCGTGGATCCAGCCCAACGACACATTCATTCCCTGCGGTCCACTCGGGGCTCCACCAACTGCTCATCAGGATCTCCAACTCACAATCCCTTGCAACTGTAACACCTTGAAAGAACCTAATGCTGGCATTTCAGCTTTGATTCCTAACGCCTGGCATGCTCTGACAGTCCGCCAGGCTGGAGGTTGCCAACACGGGCTGTGTGTGACAATCCACCGTGGTGTGTGTATCTACAGTCAGGTCTGCTGTAATGCTTGTTGTGAAAATAAGAATTTATTCCAGTGGGACTAATAAATTAGGAGAAATTTAGCATAATGCTAATTTTGCATTGGCTTCTGCCAGTTTCATCACCAAGCCCACAAGGAAAGTGCAGCCGGCCGAACTGAGCCCGGCACGAACCAACAAAATGCAAGCACACACACCCCTCTCTCAGACAGTGAGCGCTACATCTGCTGTTGCGTTGACTGCAGCCGCCTTCCACACCTGCTGTTCCAGCTTTCGGTGTGACTGCAGGTCAATTCCTTGCAATAGTTCACAAGCTGCAACCCCAGCCTACTGGTCACTTGGCCCTACTCCCTCCTGTCATTTTTCCCCTCTTCCCTCTCAGCCTATTTTGTACTTTTCCATTGTTCTCTGCTCTTTTTCTCTCTTTATTTCCCTTTCTCTTACTCTTTTTCTACCTCCCTACTGTTCTGTTCTCTAGCACAGAGGGTGGCCGCCACGGGAACCAGGTAGGCATGCATCGCAAGCAACTATAGGAATGGTCACTCTCAAAGTAATGAGACATTTTTCAAGGTAAAGTGACAGATTTACTGCAGTTGATGTAATTCTTCGCCATTTACCATGGATAAAACTGTGCTAACTTTTTATTATGTTCCTATCTTTTTTATGTATCGCTGATGACATTCTGGGATGTGTACCCCAATCCCAGCCCTGTAGCTTCTATTTCATGGTTTTGCATAGCATGGTGAGTCTTAGGAACCCATGTGTTAGGTACGGAAGAACTGACAGTATCTATCATCTCTACAATTGATTGAGCTTTTATCAGATTTTCAAAGGAATCCACTTTTTAAAAAAATTATTTTCAATAACCAGCATATAGTACATCATTAGTTTTTGATGTAGTGTTCAACGATTCATTAGTTGGGTGTAACACCCAGTGCTCACCACTCTACTTTTATTTAAAAAAAAAGTTGAACAACTTTTGGTCTAGGGGAGTGCTCCTCAATAGAAATATGAGCCATTTTATGTAGAACATTTTTGAGTAACGAAAAAGTAAAAAGAAACAGGTTAAATTAACTTTAACAATGTTTTACTTAACCCAACTATCGTCATTTAAACACAAAGTCAGTATAAAAAATATAAATTAGATATTTTGCCTGTTTTGTACTACAATCTCGAAACCTGGTTGTACATGACAGCACATTCCCAGTGCTCAATAGCCACATATGGCTAATGGCTACCGTTGACAGTGTATCATACCTAAAGGATTCTTGTCCTTTTGACCAGAAGAAGATGGAAACAGGAAAGAAGATTCCTGATCCACCTTTTTTTCTCAGATAAGGTATATAAAGCTAAAAGGTAGCTTTGGCTAAAGAGGACCTGAAACAAATCCTTCAGCCCTTATGTGCTTTCTAACCTGATTTAGATTAATGCCTCGCTTAGTGCCAGATTTGTTATGGTCCAAAGGTGGGGAAAACATGCACCCATCAAAATATATAATCTATTCCATGTGGAACCCCAGGGGAATACAGAGGAAGTCTTCTCTTTGCAAACTGCATCTCTTAAACTGTGAGGCTTACGAGCAAACTTTTGACTAATAGTTTTTCTAACTATCAGGAACATAATTTTAAAAATAGCTCTTATGGGGGGCGCCTGGCTGGCTCAATCAGAAGAGCATGCAACTCTTGATCTCAGGGTCATGAGTTTGAGCCCCACACTGGGGGGTGGAGATTACCTAAATAAATAAATAAATAAACTTTTAAAAATAGTGTTTGTGAACAAAACAAGAAAAAGAAACATATTAAAGTTGATTTATATAGCACTAAAAATTCATAAAGAATTTATTCATAAAGAAATCAATTCATAGGGGTGCCTGGATGGCTCAGTTGTTAAGTGTCTGCCTTCGGCTCAGGGCATGATCCTGGCGTTCTGGGATCGAGCCCCACATTAGGCTCCTCTGCTGGGAGCCTGCTTCTTCCTCTCCTACTCCCCCTGCTTGTGTTCCCCCTCTCTCTGGCTGTCTCTCTCTCTGTCAAATAAATAAATTAAATCTTAAAAAGAAAAAAAGAAATCAATTCATAAAGAACCCATCTTAGAAAGGTAAGCTTTCAATGAAAAGTTCCCTACATTCAGTTGCTTCTAAGTTATCAACTTGATCATCAGCAGAATACCCTCATAGCTTTCTGAAAATTTTTAAGGCAATTCTTTCTTCATGAGAAATACTATACAAAAGCCAAATAGGTAAAATCAAAGCTCCCTCCCCTCCCCCACCATTATGTGGATTGTTGCAGCGCCATAGAGCATCACTAGAAAAAACAAAACAAAACAAAACCCAAAAAACAAAAAACACCCCCCAACAGCTCTGCCATTTAGAATAACCTGAGTAGAAAATTAAGTTAAGCACTTAGGGAAATGCAAAAGATGTGAAAATCAGTCCTGCGTTTAATTAACTTAAAAGATACCATCTGAAAAGATAGAACTAAAAATGAATACATAAAAAAATGAGAGAACAATGATGTGGGACCGATGGTAAATGTAAAAGTTGAAGAAGGGGTAGTCTGGTCTCTTTAATCCCTAAACTCTAATGCAGAGTGACTTTATAAGTAGGCTAAGCAAGCATAAGCCCACATATCATGGTCTGAGAGGCAAAGGGCATGACCCCCCTTCCAATAATATCTCCTAAAATTCCCACTTTGGGGCAGTTTTCTATGTGGCTTGTAGGCCCTAACTGAACATGCACTCCTGTGTACAAACCCTCTCCAAACTCAAGACAAAGGACCACAGCAGTACATTGGGGTGAGTATCAAATCAGTCTTGACCCTGACTGCTCCATGATCCAGAATAGGGATCCTGCCATGAATCTTCGTGGCCCAGAGCCCAGCTGCAGCAACCGTGTCTTGTCCTGACTTCGATTCATTGCCTCGTACTCCAGATCTTCTGGCACTAGAGTCACAGAATTTGTGCACCCTGGATATACCCAAAACTCCAACACGAATCATTCTTCCCATTCTTTCCGGAGTCTAGAAATCCCATACCTAACCTCCCGTGGCTGTGGCTGGATCTCTGCCTCTCCCTAACTCTGCTGCTTGCCTAAACCTCTACTGGTGTGGTCCAAGGCGTTAGGGGGATCTGACTATCTGGCTTATCAAGGACGGGTAAAGTTGATTTATGAGCTCTGGCTTTCTACCCTGTTATTTCTCCTTCCCCATTTCCGGAGCACCCCTCACAATGGTGACTTTTTGAGAAGAAAGCATTGTATTTCTATCAAGGAAACGCAGCTCCTGACCTTCCATGATGAACACCACTTCCCCCATTCTTTACTGTCTATTGCTTGGAGTTTGCTTAATTCTCTGCTCCATTCCCTCGGGTCCATCTATTTTCTAGAGGCAACCTTCCCTGGTCTTACTAGCAGCACTCTCCCTGAAACCTACCATTACAAACACTTCCTTTGAAAGCTTATAGATTTCTCCAGAGCTCCCTATTAAATGCATATGGCCCTAGAGGGATCAGTTCCATACATTCTATCAGCTAATAGAAAATCTGGATATGTACAGACAGAATCTTCACATTCAACACCTTTAAGGCACAGAATATAGTATTATAATAAAGAATATAGTAAAGATTTAGAAATGATTTAATACAGGTATTTGATAAATGAATAATACATATGCCTCAACATATTCTAATCTATGAAAGTTAGGATTCCCAGGAAACCAACTGATGAATTCTATGAATTTTAAGAATCTTTAGTTATAGTTCAGATAGCAATATTAATTAAATTAATGGATTTCCAAATGTCTTTTATATAGGAAGATACAGATTACAGTACTGATATAATAAGATACTTAATTTAAAAAAAGTAATTGTCCACTGATAACATCACTCCCCAACCACATTACTTACTAGTATAAAGATATTCAAATAGCCTACTGACTACTAGATCCAGTTACTGAGTTAGTTATATAAGACTAATACCCACCCCAGTAAACTGAGAATAGTTTGTTTTATGTCCTACTGTATGATATGAGAAAGGAAAAGTTCATTTAAAAATAGGATTATAGGGGTACCTGGCTGGCTTAGTCAGAAGAGCAGGAGACTTTTGATCTCAGCATCCTAAATTTGAGTCCCACGTTCGGTGTAGAGATTACTAAATAAATAAATAAATATTTAAAAAGAATTACAATTATCTACCCCAACTACAGTATCACTATTAAATGTTAGGAAAGAATCTATTTTCACAAACTATATTGACACTTGCTTTCAATGAAGGATAAAACTTGTAGGTAGAAAGGGTGTTTAAAGATCAAAGAATCTTAATTTCCTTTGTGGTCTTTTCACACTCTCGAGCTGGCTGGCGAGCTAATTGTTGCAGGAAACCAGCAGAGGGAGCACCAACCATTGTTTTTTTGTATGTGTGCTCTAAAAACAAAGGGACTGTCTTTTCTTCATACATTTTTAGACAGGTTATCAAGATTGGCAAAACGCTTGTAAAATATAAATATGAATTGTGACTGCTAAATTTTCTCTCTGTTTTTATTAAATCAGTATTGAAACATTTTCTTTATTGTTTTATTTCAGAAAGTAATACGTTTTATTCAAAGTGAAACACGTAAAAAAAAAAAAAGCTTAAAAAGTGAATAAGCTCCTACCCCTCCCCTTCAGATCCTGTTTATAAACAGACTGGTATGTGTCTTTTCATACTCTTCTAATTAAAACAAGCAAAAAAAAAAAAAATATATATATATATATATATGTTCTTCACTTGCTTGTTTTTGCTTTTCTTTTAAATGGTGTCCTACTTAAAAAAAAAAAACAAAAAACCCTTCTGTAGGTAGCAAAACAGCATGAAACATCCATGAATATGCAGTGGATTCAAGAGGAAATATCAACTAAACACAATGTCAAGCCATATAGAAACCATGTGTGTCCAGAGGGTCAAAGCATGCAATACCGAAATGATATCACTGCTTTCCAAATGAAAAAAGTCTAAATATGTCTGAATGAACATGTGGATCTGGAAAAACAAATAAACACAAGCTAGAATGTGCAATGTTCTGCTTAAAATGCCATGAAAATACTAGGTGAATTAATTTCTGGTATACAATGTATATTACCAACCTCTTCACAAAACAAAAGGAGAATAAAACAACAGCAATACATTTTTTTTAAAAAAAGTAGAGGGGCACCTGGGTGGCACAGCGGTTAAGCGTCTGCCTTCGGCTCAGGGCGTGATCCTGGCGTTATGGGATAGAGCCCCACATCAGGCTCTTCCGCTATGAGCCTGCTTCTTCCTCTCCCACTCCCCCTGCTTGTGTTCCCTCTCTCGCTGGCTGTCTCTATCTCTGTCAAACAAATAAATAAAATCTTAAAAAAATAAAAATAAATAAAAATAAAAATAAAAAAGTAGAATGTATTAAAATGCATTTTTTTTCAAATTCACAATATTTCACATATTCCAATTGAATTAGGGAACCAAATCCCTTTCCATCAAAGTGACATTCCATTCAACTGCATAATTTAACTGAAAAAGAAAAAGGATGTAGCCATAGATGTGGCCAGAAGAGGCCCTCCATCCCATCCCATTGAGAGAATCCTGGCTTTCACTATAGGTTCCTATCCTTATCCAACTTCACCTCTTTGCAAAGAGAACCTTCTGAATAAGTGGTCCCAGGTCCCAGAGACCCATCTAGCTGCCTGGTAGCTGTCTCTGAAGGTTTATCTTTGTAAGCCCAGGAAATTTGCAGAAACTTTCATAGTCCTGGCTGTGACTCCCCATCCAGTTAACTCAAAATGCCTTCCTTGTTTTCCTCTATGTCTCTGAATACCCACGTTGGACATAACCTGCTAGAGGTATCACCTCGGCCAATTCCTAGGCACCTGGATCTCATAGCAGGTTGCTATGAAGGAAGCATTGCAGGGGTGGAGGAAAAGTGACAGAGAGGGATAAAAAGAGAGAGGGGAAGAGAAAGCTAAAAAGAGCAAAAGAGGGGTGCCCAGGTGGCTCAGTCTGTTAAGTGTCTGCCTTTGGCTCAGGTCATGGTCTCGGGGTCCTGGGATCGAGCCCCACGTGGGGCTCCCTGCTCAATGAGGAGTTTGCTTCTCCCTCTCCCTCTGTCCTCACCCCACCTGTATGCTCTCTCCCTTTTTCTCTCTCAAGTAAATACATAAAAATCTTAAAAAAAAAAAAAAAAAAAAAGAGCAAAAGAAAAGGCTGAGGGCAAGCTGACAAGGGTAGGAGGGGAAATTCCCTACATGGAGGATTATAGAGAGAATTCCTTCCGGGAGTGGGGAGTCTTTAATCAGCTGTGGTTTCCTTTCCATCTCCCCAAAGCAGAAAAAGGTCATTTTATCTGATTTATTTTTTTTCCCCTTTTGCTAAGGGATTTGAGAATATCAAAAAATTTTCAACAGCCACGCCTTTGTGAGAAAATAAGAGAACACGGCATACTGCTCCTCATTTGATAGATGAGGAGAACTGAGGAATGGAGAGGTCAAAAGCCTGGCTCAAGGTCACAGGAAAGGCAGTTACCAAGTTAGGATAAGACCCTGGGTTCTTGACTCCGGCCCTTTACTTTATCCACAAAGTCAACACAAGCAGTCTAGATTTGTTATCTCGCCCCCTTCTTTCTCAAAGGCTGAGTGACAAAGAGTGCTTAGTGTGATACTGAGTGTAAATGACAGCACAGGAAGTCCATTCTCAGGGCAAGCTGTGAGACTGGCAGCTGAACGGGAGGCTGGAAAGCAAGT
This sequence comes from Ailuropoda melanoleuca, assembly GCF_002007445.2. Lineage (NCBI taxonomy): Eukaryota > Metazoa > Chordata > Mammalia > Carnivora > Ursidae > Ailuropoda > Ailuropoda melanoleuca. The sequence continues at coordinate 113,894,216 of NC_048224.1, read as the reverse complement.
CTGTACAGAGCACTTTCAGTCTACACTCGCTATCTTGCCCCTACTGTGGCCAGAGTCCGCCGGGGCCCAGGGAGGAATTGTGAGGCTGCAGGGGACACCAGCAGGTTCAAAGTCCACTTAACTCATCAACGCCTGAGCATCTCTTAGCAAAATGAAAGGCTGTGACTTAACAAGGAGGAAATCTACAGAACCAGATATTTCGTATCATTTTAAATGTTATTTGTATCATAATTCACGTATGAATTATGGATCATGCTATATAATCATTTCTACGATTGTATATCTAATTATCGTGCAGATATTCAAGGAACATTGTTCTCTGACATGGTACTAGCCTGAGAATTCAACTCTTTGAAACATGTTAATACAGTTCTCAAGGAAGTCTATCCAGTCACGTATCACATGTGTGAAGCTTAAAATGCTGAAAGGAAAGAAATGTTACATCAAAACAGGTTCAGTATGAATATCAGCCATATATGGAAGAAACATTTATATGGAGGCCACACCCACTGCTCACAGTTGTTTCAAAACGCTGAGACATGGTGTGAAGTGTGTTGGTCTAGCTTGTAGCACAAAGACGGACTTATTTGCACTGTTACAGCACTGTCATTTACTCGAAATACAAAGGAAAAGAAGTAGGTGAAGAAAAGAATAGAAATAGAAAAGAAGCCTATAGTGACTTAATTCCACTGTAAATTGAATTTCATCATTATCTTCCTGTAAACATACCTTTTATTACAAGTGGTTTTATGACAAATGAATAATCTCTTTAACAAAATGCAGGAGAAAAATAAACTTACCATACTTAAAGGACAGCACCCCAAAATATAATTTATAATTTCTTATCTAACGCTACATTGTGGCCAAGAATTATTTTTTACATTTTTAAGTAGCAGTCAAAATATTGTATGAAAGGGATGTTTTACATAATTTTTCTATCTAATCTTGACTGTTTAATTATATTTAAATTGACAGAGATGTAGTGCATTACGATGACAGATCCTCAAATACATTTCTTTCTTAATTCTAAATGTCTGCAAGTTGTGAAAAGCTAATCTCTGACATACACACTCTGATCATAAAACGTTCCCATATAGAATGGATCTGTTCTATAAAATAAAGATACATAGTCATCTATAAAATTTAGATTATGTAGTAATCATCACAGATGGGAATTGTTTTACATTACCTATTTATACTCAAATTTCTAATTATTCTTAAGGTCAATCAGAAGTTGGCAGATTTTTCCAGAATCTGGAGGGCAAACATGGTCAATGAGGGAGACACACACAGAGACACAAAGAGTCAGAAAAAGTCCAAAATGTACTTTCTTAAAATACCAGACTACTTAAGTTACGACATATGTACTAGCTTGGGGTTTCTAAATCAACAGACTGAAGAAAAACTGCCTTGTCATCAGAACTCCAAAATATATGGATCTCACGAGAAACAAATATGTGAAGCTATAGCTCGAAATCCAAACTCTTTCTGTGAAAGAAAACAAATTTTAGCTGTCCACGTGGAGCGACTTGACCAATTCATCAGAAATTACACCGAAACTCTTGTGACAGCATAGTAAACGCATATGCCTTTCAAAAGTGAGGAGAGAACAGATAAGGGACACTCAGGGAAGCAAATAGAATGCAAAACTGAAAAGCCTAAATAAAAAAGACCGATGAAAGCATAACATTAAAAAGAGAAGTGTTTAGCTGTTAAATCATCCAAATTGCTTTGCCAAATTTTGACATGCTTGATTTCCTGCAGGGAAAAAAAAAAAAGCTCTTTTTTTTGTGTGTCTTTGAAAAAAAAAAGTGAGGAAAAATAACCAGCTGTTCCTTGTATAGTTCAGGAAACAAGTTTGATTTATTACTTTAAGGTTATTTTTGAATGAGCTGCTTGTGGCGGCCAGAGTGCAAGAAAAGTCACTGAGGCCTGTCCACTTGAAGGGCTCAAACTGTTTCCTGAACAGTCCTTCTTCACTCTGCACCTCCGACAGCTATTATTGACAACGTGTGACTGGGGCCTTCCAGGATTTTAAAACAGCAGGGGTCCTGGCCAAACAATCAGCCTGTCAATTACCTTTTCCCCTGTTGTGAAAAAGGGACCCAAGACAATGCAACTTCTCAGCAGGGAGGTGTGCAGCTCCGAGTCTGTAACCCACTTTGGCACCGAGCGGCATTCAAAACCCAGTAAATGGTTGGTGCCTTCACTTTTGTCTGCGTGTGTCAGCTCAAAACCAGAACGACTGCAAGGTAGATGTCTCCATGGAAGGATTTTTACATTCTTGCGAGGGTAAAACTGACTCTGTATGTTGTCTTTGCGTCTTGCGGACATTTTTTCTTAAGATCCAAACAGACACAAAGAGGACCCCACTCCCAGCCCCCTTCTGCAGGCTTGTCCTCCGGGAACGCCCAACTCTCTCTACCTATATTGTGGCTTAAAAAACTTCCTGTGGGCATTGATGACTTGCTGTGAGGACTGTCCATCATCCCGCCCCTTTGTCTGGCAGTCACTTCCATTCGAATTTGACTGACTGAGGAAGCCTGAGTTATTTGTAAAGAACAACAAGGCTTTTCATTCATAATTTTAGTAGGGGGACAGGGTGCTAATGACTGAGCTTGAATAACTAGGGAATGTGGTATTCAAGGCAGGAAGAAGCCCAACTGGCTGCCAAATGAGGGAAGGAGAGGATGTAGGTGAAAAGTGCCTGGGTAAAAAGCCAAACAATGGCATGAGGATCGCACGTATATACAAATAGAAATCAAGTTTTTAAATGGTGAGACGATCGAAAAGGTGGAAGCAGGAAGGAGGACAGGGAAAATCTAACAGGATTTCATTAGCTTTGGGGTCAAGTTACATGGCAGAGTTTACAGAATCCGAAACCCATAAAGTGTCTACAGAGGAAGTGATCTTTTCTTCCACTGCTGGTTCTCCTACAAAAACAAAAAGTTGAAAAAAAAAAAAAAGTAAAACTGGTTTTCACTCTCTTTTGGTACCTTTCATATGTTCAGACAAAGAGAGTTTGTTTTCCAAGGGTATTCAGCCTGGCAATCAAGTCTGGGCTCCAAAGAGCTTACTTTCGGGGGTTTCTACTCATTTTTATGTACATGCAGCATAAACACAATATGTAATAATTTTACATACCTGCTGCTTCCCAGGAGGAGAAATTGTAAAAATGTAAATTTCTAGTTGAATTTAACTGTATAACTAAGTATTACGAGATTTATTTTTCTTACTACAATAATAAAATTGTGGTTTGGTTTTTTTATTAAGAAATTAAAAGAATCACACTGACATTTTTATATGCATGATTTTATACATAGATTCATAGGAAATAATCCAAAATAACAATGTTGCACATTTTAAATCTATTATGGAGTAGCAGAATGATGCAAGCTGCTTTTTACAAAACCAGTTTAATTTCCTAAGTGAAGAATGTTTCGGTCATAATTAGAAAATGTTTACTATGTCTCTTTTGTTAAAGCAAGTCAAATAAAGGTAAAATGAACAATAACAAATGCTGATTTATGTGAAAATCAGCACAAATAGATTTTCAGGCAGGGAGACTCTTTAGGTCTATCTAGCTCTACTGAGTCTCTTAAGAGTAGTGGTCTTGAGGAATACTAAGGCCGGAAGACAAAGTTCGGACTCTGGGCCGGGTGCTGAACTTATCCTAAGTTCGTAGGTCACAAACTGACCCAACAAATATTCTTTAAAACTGAGGAACTAACTACAACCACCATGAGGTTATAGTCCATTATCTCATTTCATTCCAACACCCATCCTATTCTGAACACTAAGGAAACTGAGGCGCACAGACATTCCAGTACTTTGCAATACTTTCCAACTATTTCCACTTGAGTGCCCAACAAAGGCAAAGGACTTTAAACATGCCCCTGGAGCGTTCCAAAACTAACCTCAAGTAGGGCTCAAGCGGGATTTCATCATCATCGTCACCCTCACCGTCGTCACCATCGTCATCGTCATTATTAGCTGCTTGTGTCTTAAGAATCTAAGTGAACTGAAATAGGTGCACTGTGTTTATCTTGTGGCTTTCTCTGCCCCCCCCCGGCATACCCTGCAAATCCTTAGTGGTTTTTTCCCCAACTTTATTGAGGTATAATTGAAAAAGTTGTAATATATTTAAAGTATACAACGTGATGATTTGATATATGTATACATTGTGAAATGATTCCCACAACAAAGTTAATTAACATGTCCATCACCTCACATGGTTTCTGGTTTTTTTTCTTTTTCTTTTCTTTTTTCTTTCTTTCTTTTTTTCTTTCTTTCTTTCTTTCTTTCTTTCTTTTTTTTTTGGTGAAAACACTGAAGATTTACTCTCTAAGCAAATTTCAAGTACACCATACACTTTTATTAACTATGGTCATCATGCTGTATATTAGATCCTGAGAACTTATTCACCCTATAACTGAAAGTTTGTACCCTTTGGCCAATCTCTTCCCATTTTCTCCATCCCCTAGCCTCTGGCAACCACCATTCTACTCTCTGTTTCTATGAGTTCAAATCCTTAGGTTTTTGAGAACAGGTTTAAATAATTTCCTTCAAAACCCAGAATTAATGATTAATTAAGAGTTCAATTGCATTCTAATGATTCTAGATTCAAAACCAGGCAAAGACCACCGTGGTCTTTGATTTAGCACCCCTGGGACCCAAAGCTCAGACCGTAGGACCATGAATGACAGATGCCATGATTACTCAGGACCACGTCCAGGCCAAACCATGAAGTTTGTATATTTTGTTTTTCACTCCAGACTTCCTTGTCAACTGTGTTGGCCCCCTCATGTGGATATAAATGTTAATAACTAGATCTCTGGGGGACAAAAAAGAAAAAAGAAAAGAAAAGGAAAGAAAAGAAAACCTTGATTTTAGCATTTGGTGATTTCTGTGTTGTAAATATACCCACCTTGGCTGATTTTCAAACCTAATGTCACTAAGTGTAGAGATGAGAAGAGATATCCATGATCAGCTCTTGTAAGCAGGTATGAACCTGTTCTAGCATCCTCATCTATCTATACTTTGATGTCCATTCCATTTTCTGTTCTTGTTCTCAGTGAGCTATGAATCTCCATTATGGTTTCATTATAATAATATAATGACTTTCATTTATTGAAGCATTATTATAAGTCAGAGTTCTTCTAACACTCTACATGCATTATTCATTTAATCCTCAAAATGATGCTTGGACATAGGAATATTTTTATCCCCACTTTTTATTACCACTATGGGGAAGGAAACTAAGGCAGTAGAAGATTGGAAAATTTATAAAAGTCCCCTCTCTGAAATCAACCTGAATCAGGTTCTATGTAAAAGATCTTATCATCTGATTTTTTTTTCTTAATCTCCCAGTAGAATTTTAATATGCAGCCAGGGCTGAGAACCACTGATTTTGAAAACAAAACAAGGACCCTTACTACTTGAAAATATATATATAACAACTTTCCACTTGAGTGTGGCTAACTATATTTTAGGTCTTGGGTAAAGCTTACTTCACACTTTTATAAAGGATTTTTTAAAGTAAATATTCATCAGCTATTAACCATAAGTGGGATTTGATGGAAAGTGGTCATCAAAATATACTAGAGATTTTGGGTAAAATCTCCACTCTGTTACTGAAGTACACTCAGTCCTTCCCAATCCCAGCTGATTTGATTTATGACACTTGCTGAGCTGTAATGCTGTGACCACCACATGGAAGATGCCTTTTGCCCCCTAAGTACCATGGGTTCAGGATATTTGGTATTATCTTAAATTTCAGAAGTATCATGATCCACTAATAACTGGAACAGTGGTCAAGAAGGTAAGGCATGTAACAACTTATTTTAAAATTCTATCAAGTTCCTGAGAAAAGCATGCTAAATACACGAAGACTATCATTTTTTGCCAAAAACCTGGTCCTGCCTGAGTTTGAAATGCCCCTATGATGTCTTGAATATACTTGTAGGATTCTTTAGTGCATTAAAATATTTCACCTTCTACCTAGAACTGACTTAGCTGAACTCCAGTATAAAGTTACAGTACTACAAACACAAGGGCCTTTCCCACCCACACTCTCAGTATATATTCAGAGAAATGTTGTTTCTTTTTTTTTTAAGATTTTATTTATTCATTTGAAAGAGGGAGAATGAGAGACAGCATGAGCTGGGGGAGGGGCAGAGAGAGAAACAAACTCCCTGCTGAGGAGGAAGTCCAATATGGGGCAACTATCCCAGGACCCTGAGATCATGTCAGACACTTAACCCACTGAGCCACCCAGGTACCCTGAGAAATGTTACTTCTTAATAAAACACATAAAATTTGTACTGCCAAAAACAAGAAAACAGCATACCTGTGACCTGGGGCCCAAAGAGATGGACTAGCCCATGGCCTTGCTCAGAGACCGCCTCCTTCATGAGCCTTGTTAGCACTACCTCCACTGGGTCAATACACCTTCAAGCATCAAGAGCTCCCAGTTGAAAACTGGCTTAGCAGATTCCCTCGAATGACTTTCTGGTATCTTCATGGCTACCTGCTTCATCTCCTCATTTAAATCATCAGCTCTTTGCTGTCAGAAACTAGCTGGTTCATATCTCAGACCCATTGGGCAAAGTGATGGAGCCAGCAGGTCCCAGGCCTAGGCCATGAAGACAGAAATTCGGCTCCCAGAAGGCCACACCATGTTAATATTAAATAAGAGTACCTGATATGTACTTGCTGATATTCACTAAGAGAGAGTACTTGATATCTACTTGATTTCCCAGAATGCTGTAGACTAGGACTTGTTATATAGTGCAAGACTCTAAACCTAAGAACTATGTTGGATTGTTATCATTTTGAGTCCTGTGCAAATTCACCTTTACACAATCACAATAATCTAAAGAATTTAGGACAGTGAAATATCATAGCATCCTAGTGTACAACACATACCACTGCCCACAGCAGTTAACGTAAGTGAACATACATCTTCCTCCAAGTAACAGATGGAGCTTCAGTACCATTTCAGACACAAGGCTGCATCCCCCAAATTTACAGTTACAAGAGCCCAAATGTTGAAGCCAATCTCAAATAAGAAGGAACTCACATTTCTCAAGCCTGCAGATTTCTTGAACAGGGAACTCAACGAGTACACATTCCAGTCAGAAACAACCACATCAGCTAAATAGGTCCCTTTTTCCCTAAAGTGCTTTACCTACTTTCAGGAGGTCATACTTGAAAACAAGAAATCAATGTAAGGTTAAGGCTTCTATAGAGGTATGATTAATAGCTGAATATAGCTAAATGCAGTCATTAAAACTTGTTCTAAACCCAGATTCTCATTTCCACATAAGTACAAACAATCAGATACATAAAATAAAGCAAATTGTGCTTATTGATTTTAAAACTTTTTGAAAATATGGAGGCAAAACAGCTAATTTTATCAAATAAACTACCAAACTCAAGTTAACTGAAATGATCATGGTGACTTATTAAGAGGGCCCCAGATGTTAAGCTTTCTAGATACTTTATATCATCCAATCCTCCCAGCAACCCCTTTACAGATGGGAACTAAAGTTAATTATCCCCTTCATTCTTCATTCATTCGCTCATTACATTTAAAAATAATGTTTAAGTTCCTTAATTGCAACAGGCCCTTTAGTGCTGTGGGTAAAACAGTAAGCAAAATCCACTTGGATTCCAGACCTCATGGAGCTTAGAATACAGTGAAGGGGAAAGTTATTAATCAATCATCTAATCACATGTATGTTTGTAAGAGAGAAGGTCAGGAAAAGAAAAGGGAGATTTGACTTACTCAGAGAGGTCAGAAAAGCTTCCCTGGAAACAAGACAACTGATATATACGGAAGAGTAGTAGGAATTAATATGGGAAAGGCCAGAAAAGTGAATGGGGGGGTAGTATATACAAAGGCCCTGTGGCAGGAGACATGTACTTTGGAGCAATTAAAAGGTAGTACTTACAGCTATGGGGTGGACAGCAGATGAATGTGGTATACTAGGAGGCTGAGATGGGAATGGGGCTGGACAGTAGGACCTTGAAGTTGGGTTAAGTACTTGGATCTTTATCCTAGGAGTAATGAGAAGCCAGGGTGGAATTTAAGCATTAGGGGATCAGTGTTGCTCAAAATGGCCTGGACCAAATCCAATGAACTCCCAAAGCCTCCAGAATCTACAAGGATATTTGAGATTTCAACCTGCAGTATCATTTTCTTTTAGGAATTACAGTTAAAAAAACAAAGATTAATAATTTTGAAGATTTAATTTCTAATTTTTCAAATGCATGATTTTAGTATCTTTTAGGGTATAATGCAAGTATGTCTTTACCTGATGGCAAACCAGGTGAGAAGAATATTTCTCAAAATGGCAAGGAGATTTTCACATAGAACATGAAAGTCAAAATTGTTCAATAACTGGTGGCTCTCTTGCAACTATGTTTAAAATGTGTTCTCAAAAGTTAGCGAAGTGCTAACTTCTTTTTTTTGAAGTTTACGAATTTATTTATTTTTAAGTAATCTCCACACCCAACGTGAGGCTCGAACTCACAACCCCGAGATCAAGAGTCATATGCCTTGATGACTGAGCCAGCCCAGCGCCTCAGTGCTAACTTCTTTTTTTCTTTTTTTTTTTTTAAGATTTTATTTATTTATTAGTCTCAGAGAGAGAGAGAGCACAAGCAGGTGAGGGCTGGCAGAGGGAGAAGCAGGCTTCCCGCTGAGCAAGAAACCTAGGGAACTGGATCCCAGGACTCTGGGATCATGACCTGAGCCAAAGGCAGACGCGTAACTGACTGAGCCACCCAGGCATTCCCTAGTGCTAACTTCTTAACTTAAAATTACAGATTAATACTTAATTTTAATTATTAATATCATCATACTTTTGCCAAATGCACTTTTCAAAGTAAAAAATTCATGAGGTTTCTTTCACCTATACTTTCTAGCTACCCATCATCAGCCTGTTTATTAATCGCTTTATTAAATAGTTTAAGAATAGGTATTTCCTACAACCTTCCTTCCTATTACGTAATACTTTCATAAAGACTTATTCTTTAACTATAATATTTACTATTTCAGTGATTATAAGTCATGGCCTTAACAAATTTGTTTCAGTCACTTTCTGATAATTAGTCAAAACACAATGATAATTTTCAGGCTAATGCAATGACTCTTAAATTCTGTCATTAAAGAAAATTCAAAAACTCTTAATTTGCTGTTACAAAATTAAGACAAAAAAGTATTTACTTATTTTAGTTACATTCATTAATTTCATTCATTCATTGAAAAGCGCTATAGAACGTCTAAGGTTTACAAAAATCAGACTGAGTGTTTTCTTTTTTTTTTAAGATTGAGAAAGGTCAAGAATCTTTCTATTTCAGTTTCAGGCCCATAACAAAGAAAGAAGTACATGGAAGCTCTGATATATACTCCCCGGATCCTTGGCACAGTCTATCCTTTTGAAGAATCACACTCAACACAGAATGTGTATAGAAAAGCAGTTTTGATAGAGAGTTAAGATGGCGGAGGAAAGGGGACCCCTTTTTCAGCTGGTCCCCTGAGTCGAGCTGGATAGGTACCAGACCAGTCTGAACATCCACAGAATCAGCCTGAGACACAGGAAGATACATCTGGATCTCTACAAATGAACATCTCCAGCGATGAAGTATTGAAGTACGAAGTGGGGAGCCGTGAAACCGCACACAGATATCGGAAGATAAACGGAAGGGGGAGGGAGCTGCCGCATTTGGGCGCTGGGAAGCGGTAGCCACCTGCACGGGGGAGCAGGCAGACTCACAGACCGGCACCAGCAAGAGAGCAGACTGAGACCGTGAGCCAGGGATCGCGCGCCACCAGACTGAAATGGAACTCCGGTGTGCTCACTGGATCCAGACTGAGACCGGGAGCTCCGGGAGCACGCGCGGGGCGGCTGGCGGCATTAGAAACACAAAGGACAGAGACGCACCGGCCCTGGAAGTGAGGGCTGGGANCTGGGATGCCGGGTGTGGGGCGCACATCCCGGGACGCTGCAGGGTTGAGCAGCACCAACAGTAACAGAGTTAAAGTGGCCAGAACATCAGTGGAGAACGGGCCACAATCTCTCTGTTCTGTGACAGAGGCTGAGATTCGGCCACTGCTGCTCTGACTCTCAGAAGAGGCACAGCAGACTGCCAGGGAAAGCCGCCAGAGAACAAAAGCCTGGAAATACCGGCTCACAGCGTGCCCATCCCCATCCCCTCTCAAGGGGACATGGAGACGCTACCCAAACAGGGTTGCCTGAGTATCGGTGCAGCAGGCCCCTCCCCCAGAAGGCAGGATGAAAAATCAAGAAGCCCACAACCCGGGGCGCCTGGGTGGCGCAGTCATTGAGTGCCTGTCTTCAGCTTAGGGCGCGATCCCGGCATTCTGGAAAGGAGTCCCTCATCGGGCTCCTCAGCTGGGAGCCTGCTTCTTCCTCTCCCACTCCCCTGCTTGTGTTGCCTCTCTCGCTGGTTGGCTCTCTGCCACATAAATAAATAAATAAAATCTTTAAAGAAGAAGCCCACATCCCTAAGATCCCTATAAAACAAGGACGCACGGCCTGGGTCCCAGTCAAAAATTTGGGCTCTGGAAACGCTNAAATTTGGGCTCTGGAAACGCTGCAACCTCTCCTCATCAGAATGACAAGAAGGAGAAGCCCCCCACCCCAGCAAAGAAAAGACAGTGAGTCTGTGGCC
>NC_048224.1:113748615-113883415 GCF_002007445.2 Ailuropoda melanoleuca | reverse complement strand
AAAAAAAAAAAGAAAAGCAGTTTTATATAATGCAACAATATTTTCAAATGATTCACAATTCCCTGTAACTTTATTTTTTATTTTTTTTAAAGATTTTTTATTTATTTATTTATTTATTCGACAGAGATAGAGACAGCCAGCGAGAGAGGGAACACAAGCACAGCCAGCGAGAGAGGGAACACAAGCAGGGGGAGTGGAGAGGAAGAAGCAGGCTCATAGCAGAAAAGCCTGATGTGGGGCTCGATCCCATAACGTCGGGATCACGCCCTGAGCCGAAGGCAGATGCTTAACCGCTGTGCCACGCAAGCGCCCCGGCAATTCCCTGTAACTTTAAAACATTCCCTGTCCAAAGAAACAAATTAAATTTGCATGCACTCTTATTCCATTTACCGAATTAAACATTTTTAGATTTGACTTGTTAACTGAAATTAAGTCAGGGCTTCCTAGCATCCTCTATATTGTGGCATCTGGACCATCAGAATGACTTTAGTGGAATCTGTCTGACTACATCTTCCTTAAAAAACAAGTTGAACTTCCTGTGCTCTTTGGATCAAGTGTCCACATAACGAAAAGTATAAAACCCAAACCTCCTATTTATTCAGAGTTTAAAATCTTCCTACTGGTATTAGGCTTGGCCAGTAATATCCAAACACTCATTTTAATTTATGATTTTCACTTATAAGCTTATAACCCAAGCTTTAGCATTGGGTTAAAAAGATTCCTGAACAATGTGGATCAAATGTTAAAAACAAACAGAAAAACAAATAAACCTCAGGCTATTCAAGTAAAGGCAAAGCAACAATGCAGTGTTTTCACTGATTAGAATTTCTTTGCACACACCAGTCCTACAAAGGAAAAAGCTTAATCTTGAGTTCAAGGGACAAATATATTAGCAATATTGATGATGGATAATTGGAAGGCAGGCAGGCAGGGACAAGACGCCACCCCCCCCACCCCCCGCCAAGAGGAAACCACCCTGAAAAGGATTTTACACGGTCCTGGAAGGAGCCCTCCACCCTTTCCCACATGATAGATAGGTGACAAAAATCTGATTGGATGACAGGTGCAGGGAGGGTTAATCAGATTGAAACAGCCTGCCCACAAGCCCATAAAAACCCCTAGATTTAGGGACGCCTGGGTGGCTCAGTTGGTTAAGCCTCTGCCTTTGGCTCAGGTCATGATGCTGGGGTCCTAGGATCGAGCCCCACATTGGGCTCCCTACTCAGCAGGAAGCCTGCTTCTCCCTCTCCCAGTTGCCCCCTGTCTGTGCTCCTGTCAAATAAATAAATCTTTAAAAAAAGAAAAAAAGAAAAAAACCCTAGACTTAGAAACTCCCGTGGGCAATGCCTCCATCCTTGGGAGCTTTGTACTATCACTTTGCTATCACTTAATAAACCTAGCTTGGCTGCCCACCTTTCCTGACCACCGTCTGGTCTACCTCTTCATTCTTCGAAGCAGACACCGACAGAAAAAACCTGCCACAATATAATGAGAAAAAATCATGTTGGCAGCAAAGAAGTTCTCTTTTGCCTTGTTAGAGAACTTCAGTCCACATCTGACTTTACATAAATTGTAGTAGTAACGTGCATGGATCTAGCAGGAAGATCAATTATCCAGTACAAGCCACCAGGTGGATTCAGGTTGAAAATAAGATCTCTGAAAAAGACAAGACTCACAGGAGCCTCCAGTTCAAAGTCAAATCATCAAGACCACTCCTCTTACCCTGGGATAACTCTGGATCTTTCTCCATCATCAAACAAGGTTAGATGCAGAGATAAACTGTTTCCAGTTCTTCAGGCATTTTAGTTAAGAATTCTAGCAGTCTATTTTGAATTCCTTTGCAACTTTTAGTGTAGCTACTCCCAACCCCGCCTGGAGGCAGTATCAATAGAATTTGGAAAATCAAAGCAATTCAAAAATTCAATGACCACAACCACGGCCACCAAATCAAAAAGTCCATTATTGCAAAGCCCTTTAATTTAGGAAGGTCCCCCCTAGAAGAGACCATGCATAAATTAAGTTTTCTATTGCATTTGGGATGTGAGGAGAAATGATGGTTGAAAGACCTCAATTGTTAGTTACTCTTGGAAGCAGTATACACTATTGTGCTCTGAGCCAGTTTTAAGTGTGAATACATAAATAAATTGCCTTGGTTGTAAAACTAACAAAATAACCAAACAATCAATAACTATTAATTCTTCTTTGTCTCAAAAACACATCATATCACTGCAAGATTTCTCTTTGGTTATCAAAACCAGGTCTGAACCAGTAAGGCCAAGTGGTTTGGTCAATCTCACAAAGAAACTGGAACTAGAATTGTTTAAAGCTATGTTCTCCCATGACGACAGCATGACTCAGAAGCTTAGATGAGGAAAAGCAAACTTGGAATTCTGACTTAACTCAGCCAACATACCTACTGGTAAAGAAGCATGTCTACACTGTCTCTATTGATGCCTCCAACCAAAAATTAGAGGAGGCAAACTTCACAAAGGCTTATACACAGCCTCATTAAAAAAAAGAAATTGAGGATAATTATGTTTATAAAATGAAGTAAATCCAAATAAATGAGTGCAGAAGATAAAATGAGTGCAGGGATGAGATCCTAAATGTATGACACACGGTCCTGTTCAACAGCTGGGACTCCTAAAGCATGTTACTTGGCGCAACCTGAGAACCCAGGAGTGAGTATGGGTACAGCATGAGTTTCCATGGAGGCGGTATTTTTCAACATTGGGCAAATGGCAATGCCTGCTCACACATCAGGGCTGCCTCCCTAGAACTTTGCACAACACCTTTGAAAATGGGGCTTCACTGTGAAGTTTTACATAACGTTTTTTCATAATTCTGAAGTAGCTTCCAGAATGAATCCCAGTTACACTTTTGGAATGCAATATGACAATTAATTTGGATACACATTGCAAGAGCTGCACCAAACACTTCATTACGTGTGTATACGCACATGCAGACACACAAACATCATTCCTCTCTGGGATTATAATTCACTAAGTAAATTTTGGAGCATAATATATTGTTGTACACATTACATCTGAAAAAAATAATAATTTCACTAAATAAAATAAATAATAAAGAGGAAAAGTGCAACAGGTTCTTGTTTTTACCTTGTGCTTAAGTTATAGGTTAAATGTTTTTCCAGGCTGTGGGGGGAAGGAAGGGAGAGCTAGATTACATGGGATTCTTTCTAGCTCATGAAAGATAAATAGAAATTCCTAGGTTCCACCCTACTGACTTGACAAAATATAAGGTGCTCTGACTAGCCGGAAGCTCCTAATTTAAATTCCAGTTTATGCTTTGATTCAAAACAGTATGTCTTTGCAACGTTCCTGCAGCGCTGGGAAAGTAGCATGGGCACAAGTGTCTCCTAAGGAACAGTCATTGGGCGCAGGGGTTTGAGAACACGAAGAGAAGGCGTGTCTTCCACCTGCTCCGCTAGAGACCTGTTGCCCTCAAAGGGGCAGCGAGTTCCCCACCAGCCTTGCACAACTTGGTTTTGGCCCCCAACTCCTTCCTATTGGTAAAAGCTGGAGTTCTTTCAAACCTGGGTACCTCATCTCGTATTCCACACGGAAGGTATCCCAGGAGATGGTACGAAAAGCTATCTGTTTCTTATTCATTTTGAACCAGCCGACCTAATACACGATTTAGACCGCAACCTCCCTCCCCTGCCCCCGTCCAGTACTAGGTAAGAAGATTGCACCCGCCCCAGCCCCAGCCGCAGCACCAGCCCCCGCCCCAGGCCCAGCCCGCCGCCGGGCGGGCGCCCCCTGGTGGCCAGATGACCCATAAGCGCAGCAGCGCCTACGTTCACCCCGAGGCTCAAAAGACTTGGGCTTTGGGCGAGCTGCCCCGGCCGTGGAGGCCAGGTCGTCCCGTGCCCTGAGCCCTGGGGACACGGCGGAGCGGGCCGACGCAGGCTCGTCCACCCGCACCGAGGGGTGGGGGGTGGGGGACGTAGGCCAGCACCCGGAAATAACGCATGCCACTTCCCCTGCCATCTCTTGTTTCAAACCCAGGGCGAGTGGGGAGAGCCCTAGAGAAACATGGAGAAGGCAGGACGAGAGCGCAGCGCGGCGGGGAGCGCGCCCGGGACATTCTAGAGCTAGAGCTCGAGAGAAGGCAGTGACTGCCAGGGTAGCTGCAAACGGATGTGAGCTGGAGCTGGACCCGGGGAATCAAGCACTATTTCGAGAACTCTTAACCCCGCACAAGGGCAGGTGCTATTCGGGAGATTTGACCGTACTTCCCTGTAAAGTAAAAACATTCTGTAAATTATTAGAATCCAATATCAGGAGTGGGGGGGGTAATTTCCCACCGGTGCTCCCACGTGCAAGCACGTTTCTTAGTAAATGAACGGCAGTTAGAGCAGTGCATATCTATGCATTTTCTATCTTTATATTTCTACTTTTCTAAGTGGGAAA
Source organism: Ailuropoda melanoleuca (assembly GCF_002007445.2). Lineage (NCBI taxonomy): Eukaryota > Metazoa > Chordata > Mammalia > Carnivora > Ursidae > Ailuropoda > Ailuropoda melanoleuca. The sequence continues at coordinate 113,878,979 of NC_048224.1, read as the reverse complement.
ATGCAGACCACTTTCAAAGCGTACAACAGGATCTTTTTCGGAAATGTTCTAGGTGACAAGGGGGAGTCAGAAATGAAGGATGACTTCTGGTTAAGTGAAGGAAATCTGCAGTGAAACTGAGCCCCCTACCATTTCAGAAGCCTTCATGTCGACCTTGAGGTATCGTGTATGTTTTATTAACTAATTTTAAAAAGGCATAGATCGTAGAATTTCCTTCAGCTATTGAGTCAAACAAAACAGATACTCAAAAAACCTCCATCTATAGCTAACTCTCCTTTAAAAAAAATCTAATATTAAACTAAAAACTACAGAGCGACACAATCAAAAGCAAATCTCGGTCAGAGCATAAAGTACTTGAAACCCGAATCTGCATTCCGTTCCTCTCGTACACGGCTCTGAGGTGGGGGAGGCGGTTTGTGCTGGTGCCTGGTGTATAATCGGGTTAATCCAGTAGACAAAGAATAAACCAATAGCCCTCCCACCTCACTTCCCGCTCCCCTTCCCCTCCCCCCTCTCCTCTCCCCGTCGCCCCCTCGAGGGGGAACAGAAAAGGGGAGAGGTGGGCTTGAAATGGATTCTGAATAAACTCTTAAAACCTACAACTTGCTGTTTTAATGCTAACACTGCGTGGCCCGGATTAGTTTTCAATGTTCATTCCCTTTTCCCAATGGCAAGGAGAAAGTTCCATAAGTCAGTCCGAGCCTAAGGCTCGTCCTCATGGCCTCTGGGGAAACCTTAAGGTCAGTGTTTCCTTGAAAACTAGATAAACTGACCCCGCCGTGCCCAGCCCGGCCCCGCGGGCGCCCCGCGTGACGGCGCCCGGGCGGCAGGACCGGCCTGGGGACGCGCGGGGCGGCGCGGTTGCCCTTTTGAATGCCTCCTGCGGCTCGGAGCGCTTTGGAAAGAAGGGGCGAAAAGTTTGCATCGGGACTGGATTTTATTTGCACGTCGCAGGAAGACGAGAATCCAACGGAGAGGGGTTGGTGCAAAGCCGCGATCACGGTGAGGCACGTTTGGCTCTTCCCCTCCTGGCGTCTTGGCCGGCGCGTTGTGGGCAACATGGAGTAGGTGCAGCAGGACCAGGAGTGGGGTCTGTCTCTTCTCAAGCCTCCCTTTCCCTAACCCCGCAGGTTACCCGTGGGGATCCAGGGAGCTGCCTGTGGAGCTGCCTTGCCCCGGGCTCGGCCTGCCTCGGCGGGGGCTGCAGTGCGCGCCGGGTACGGTGTCCCCAACCCCGGGACCCCACGCGCCCCCGCTCTGGGGGGTTGGGGTGGTGGACTGCTCGTCGCGGGTCGGCTGCTGGCCCTGCATTGGCGACGAATTCGGCGCTGAGAGCGGGAGAGGGAGGGGGAACACTTTGTATTTTCCAGGTCCCCGTTGTAGGCGCCCGCATTTCTAACCTGTTCTTCTCCGGGAAGGCAAGTCCTGGGTGAGACTGTCCCGAGGCAGGGGCGCCAGCGGGACCGAGGGCGCACGGGTCGCTCGCCTCATGGGGGCAGCGAGACCCCGCGGGTGAAAAATGGGCAGGGTGCCGGGTACAGAGGCGAGCCGGTGCGGGTGGAAGCGTAGCCCTACCGGGCGCCGCGTCTGCGGTTCGGAAGTGCAGCTCTCTCTTTTTTCCGTTCTCTGTGGTCGGCCTGGGTCACACTTTTTTTATTTTTGGAAGTTTGGGCTGACCTAGCACAGGAAGAAAGTCATCAAGCGGTCGCGATCGTTTTCCATTACCTGAAAATAGGGGGCAAGAGGCTGGTTTTTTTTAATTTCTTTTGATTCGCTGATCTACTTTTTTGTTGCTGCTCCTGCCTTGAATTCGGAATCTTGTGCGTTTTTACAAAGCGGTTTCTGTGTTTGCCCCACCCTTGTACTGAAGCCCTTTCCCCTTAATCCTTAGTCTGATCACACACTGTCCTTAATGGGGGGTTTCTAAGCACTTTCGGGGTGGGGAATGGGGGAGCATGGGGGGTGTGCGGCGGGAGCTTCGAAGGAGGCTAGGAATGGACAGCGATTATTTTTGTTTGAAAAAAAAAAATCCCCCCCCCAACCCCCAAAGATGCTACTTTTCACTACAAGCAAATCTTCGCGGAAAGTTTCCAGTCCAGGGATCTGCGTCCTGCACGCCTGGGTTGTGCAGTGGGGCCCTGGGAATTGCCCTTCCTTTAAAAAGCAATTTTCCTTTCGCTTTTTCTCTCCACCCAAAAGGAGATGGGGTGTGCAGGTTGCAGGCAATGACCCTTCAGTCAGTGCATGGTGGAGTCGCCCAGTGTGCGTGGGTTCGACTTCTGTCCGGGCGGTGTGTCTAAGGCATGGCTTTCGGCGTCAGAGCTTGAAGCCTGTGCCCGACATCCGAGGGCCTTTGCCAGAACGCCCTGCGGTGGGCTGCGTGACCTCTGCCTGGGGGTGGAGTGGGCTCCCTCTTGTAGCTGGAAGGCAGTTCTCTGGGGTGGGGTATATTTTAGCCGGGAGGTAGGGAGGGGGAAGTGTGCTCTAGCGTTTCAGGGCACGTCCCCTTCGGAGGCGCCCGCACCCCCCCCCCTTCTAGTCAGTCTTGGGATTGTGCGCAGCGGGAGGGCAGCTTGGCCCCTGGGCTGTGTCTGTCTCCCCGGAGAAAAGTCCCCTGGGGCTCCGACTGTGTCCCACCTGCTGGGGACGGTGTTGGGACGCAGATAGAGCCGATAAACGGAGTGAAAGCAAAGACAACGTTGTCTTGTCTGCTTTTCTGTTGGAAGTTGGAAGTGAGATCCGGTTTCCAGTTCTGCCTTGTTCCGAATTGGGAGGTGTGTGTCACCTGCCTGTGTTTCTCTTATAAAAATCGAAGACTGGATAAAGGTCCATTCTTGCCCGTTTTTGTTCACTGTAGACTTGGCAAAGGGGGTGATAGTTTTGAAATTTATAGAGGGATTCCAATTTAAGCGATTACATGTCAGAATGATAGATTTGCGACGTGACACGAATTTTTGAAACACTTCCTGTTATCCCCAGTCAGTTTAGGTTCTGAACTATTTAGTTTTTGGAAACGGGCAAAGCAATTAAGATTTTTGACATAATTTATTTTTAAAACAGGGAAAACAGTCTTTTAGCTACAGAATTAAAGATGCCTTCTCAGGCTATCAAGCTGTAAAATATTTGATCCACAAGTTGTTGAGAAGTTGAAAATAAGTTCCTGTCTTCTTGTTGCTGGTTGTTCTTGTGTTCCTGGCATCTAACAGGATTTGAATGGCTTTGTTTTTAATTTATAACTTTTGCTACTTTATAGTTAATAATGCATGACTGTTGTAAAATTTATAACTTCCTGGGGGGGGGCAATATTTGCTTTTTGGCAAGTCACATTCATTCGATGGTATTCTAAAAAGTTGCATGGTAGTGGCTAAATTAGAGTTACAGGTATTTGATGTAAAAGCGGACAAAGTTAAGAACCAAGAATTTCTAGGCTGCATTTATTGATGTTTAAGGCAAAAATGACCACGACAAAGTTAAACCTATCTCAGATTTTGAAAAAGTATTCAACTTTCGCATCTGTTGGCAGCAAAGTTGTGTTCTAACGTTATTTTCTTGCGATCTTTACCTTGAACCTGAACCTTGCAGTTTTATGTTTATTTGAATAGGATGTCGTTACTTAGGTGATTGAGACAAAGATTAGCTTTGTGTCACTACATATCGCAAGATTAAAGAACTGTCAGTACCTGGTCATAATTTTTACTTTTTGGTATGGCATCGATCATATGGTTATTCTGATACCCTTCCGTCGCCACTCCATTTCAAATCCTGTTTCTCTGGGGGAGTGGAAAGTGAAGAGTTAATTCAGGTGGGCGGAGAGTGGGAAGTATCCTGGAGTGTAAACCCAGCTCTTTCCTCTTGGTTTCTGCAGGAATTCAGATGTGTTCTAAGCCCGCTGGAGTGACCACACTTCCCAGACCTGATGGAGGCCAGAGCTCAGAGTGGCAGCGGGTCGCAGTCCTTGCTGCAGTCACCCCGTGACATTGGCAGGCCGCGTGGGGAGCCCGACCCCAGAGATGCCCTCACCCAGCAGGTACACGTGTTGTCTCTGGATCAGATCAGAGCCATCCGAAACACCAATGAGTACACAGAGGGGCCTACTGTGGTCCCGAGACCTGGGCTCAAGCCTGCTCCTCGCCCCTCCACTCAGCACAAACATGAGAGGCTCCACGGTCTGCCTGAGCACCGCCAGCCTCCCAGGCTCCAGCACCCACAGGTCCATTCTTCTGCACGAGCCCCTCTGTCCAGGTCCATCAGCACAGTCAGCTCGGGGTCTCGGAGCAGTACAAGGACAAGCACCAGCAGCAGTTCCTCTGAACAGAGACTGTTAGGACCATCTTTCTCCTCGGGGCCTGTTGCTGATGGGATAATCCGTGTGCAGCCCAAATCGGAGCTCAAGCCAGGTGAGCTTAAGCCCCTGAGCAAGGAAGATTTGGGCCTGCATGCCTACAGGTGTGAGGACTGTGGCAAGTGCAAGTGTAAGGAGTGCACCTACCCCCGGCCTCTGCCATCAGACTGGATCTGCGACAAGCAGTGCCTTTGCTCAGCCCAAAACGTGATTGACTATGGGACTTGTGTGTGCTGTGTGAAAGGTCTCTTCTATCACTGTTCTAATGATGACGAGGACAACTGTGCTGACAACCCATGTTCTTGCAGCCAGTCTCACTGTTGTACACGTTGGTCTGCCATGGGCGTCATGTCCCTCTTTTTGCCTTGTTTATGGTGTTACCTTCCAGCCAAGGGTTGCCTTAAGTTGTGCCAGGGGTGTTATGACCGGGTTAACAGGCCTGGATGCCGCTGTAAAAACTCAAACACAGTTTGCTGCAAAGTTCCCACTGTCCCACCCAGGAACTTTGAAAAACCAACATAGCACCATTTATCAGGAATATGACAGTAATAAGGATTGTTCCTTTTTTTTTTTTTAACACATATGCAACCAACTAAACAGTTTATAATCTTGGCACTGTTCATAGAGGGTTGGGATATCCTTCGCTGTTTGCAGTGAAATGCTTTTTGTCCATGTGCCATTTTAACTGATATGCTTGTTAGAACTCAGCTAATGGAGCTCAGAGTATGGGATACAGAATCTGGGGACCCACGTGTTGCATAAGCTAAAGCAACAGACACTCCCAGGCAGAGTTTGTGTTTCTGAATAGTACTTGCAAAATTTGTAAATTAGCAAATGACTTTTTTTCCATTGTTTTCTCCAGAGATAATGTGCTATATTTTTGTATATACAATAATATTTGCAACTGTGAAAAACAAGTGGTGCCGTACTATATGGCACAGTCACAAAATATTATACTAATATGTTGTACATTCGGAAGAATGTGAATCAATCAGTATGTTTTTAGATTGTATTTTGCCTTACAGGAAAGCCTTTATTGTAAGACTCTGATTTCCCTTTGGACTTCATGTATATTGTACAGTTACAGTAAAATTCAACCTTTATTTTCTAATTTTTTCAACATATTGTTTAGTGTAAAGAATATTTATTTGAAGTTTTATTATTTTATAAAAAAGAATATTTATTTTAAGAGGCATCTTACAAATTTTGCCCCTTTTATGAGGATGTGCTAGTTGCTGCAAATGAGGGGTTACAGATGCATATGTTCAATATAAAATAGAAAATATATTAACGTTTGAAATTAAACTGAACTGTTTTGTCTTATTTTACCTTTTCTTTTTGTTTGTTTTGTGTTTTTTTGAAGTGAAAAAAACCCACATTTTAAGACTAGCATTTCAATGAAATAGGGAGGGAAATAACTGAGCATTTGACTCAGCTGTATTAATCCTGAGATCATTGTTCCTCTTCTTCCCTTTTACAGATCTGTTGGCTTTCTTTTGTTTTGTATGTTTAAAAAAAAAATCTTCAACTAATTCGTTCTGGAGACTTCCTAAAAGATGAACAATTGGATATTTTTTCTTTACATATGGAATTAAGTATGAAGAATAGCCATGAGGCTAATTCAAGACCAGAATTTATTGAATGTCCTCTGTCAGGTATGCAGTATACACAGATCAATGCTTGTAGCTGAGGCAAAAATGTTTTGACTTTAGCTGATTATGGCTGTTTTTTCCAGCCTATATGGTTTTAGACTTAATCACCACGATACCAAAAGTTTCTTTTGTTAGAAAAGACATGAAGGGGCGCCTGGGTGGCATAGCAGTTAAAGCGTCTGCCTTCGGCTCAGGGCGTGATCCCGGCGTTACGGGATCGAGCCCCACATCGGGCTCCTCCAACTGTGAGCCTGCTTCTTCCTCTCCCACTCCCCCTGCTTGTGTTCCCTCTCTCGCTGGCTGTCTCTATCTCTGTCGAATAAAGAAATAAAATCTTTAAAAAAAAAAAAAGACATGAAAATTATAACTTGTTTTAATTCAGGTGTTGGATATCATAAAATATCATNTGTTCCCTCTCTCGCTGGCTGTCTCTATCTCTGTCGAATAAAGAAATAAAATCTTTAAAAAAAAAAAAAAGACATGAAAATTACAACTTGTTTTAATTCAGGTGTTGGATATCATAAAATATCACCCTATATTGGCCTAATAATTAAAGCCCAAGGAAGCCAGTTGAGAGGCCCTGTCTTATTTAATCAGATTATCCAGAAAATTGTTCAATTCCACTTTGGGTAAAAGACGCAATACAGCAAAAAGCCAGTGTGTTTGCATTTTTCTTTTGGGAGCAAATACACAGTAAGCTGTTACAGCCCATCTTGACAAATAGTTGGTTTTCTGACTTGTAATAAGTCACTTCATTAATTAGTCACTTTGTGGATGATGATTTTTTTTCTTTTGAAGCATAACCTCTTGCTGCCAAGAATCACCGGAAGTCTAGAAAATGATTTACCTATCATTGTTTAAATATTGTTCCCTGTTCTGAGGCTCCTTCTCTTAAGAGGTCTTATTCTAGTACAGGTTGTCTTCTGTTTTGTTTTTTAAAATTAGCTTTCAAGGTAATATACAGCCTCTTAAACCAAGACATTGCTCTAAGGAACTTCAGAGTCTTCTAAACTTTCGAAATTATTTATTCTACTTTCAACTTTGAGATACTGAGCATTGCAATTCTAATACTCTTAGATTTATTCCTGATGCTCTATGAGAAATTAATGTTGGAAAACAAGGCAGGGTTTCTTACTCATTGTATGGTTGTCAGGATTTGTAAAGCACAAAAATTTTGACTAATTAGCTTTATTTCTCAACAACTGCCCTATGCACGGATTGGATTTATTCAGTATAGAAGTTGCAAGTCATTTTTTTCAGCATACAAGCAGCTGTCCAAGTGTTTCTGTAGACACACTGCATCAAATGCAGTCGGGTGTTTATCGAAGTACATTAGGAACTCTCCCCCGTGGTTATTCAGATTTGCATGGTGTGGCCTAGGAATTTGTATTTTTAAAAAATCACTCCACTAGTCATGTATAGTTTGAGAACTACTGACCTACGAATTGATTCCTAATTTAGCGCTTTTTTTAATGGAATGGATGTAAAGCATAATTGACTAGTTTGAATGTGGAACATATTAATAACCAACTAAAGTTAGGTTTGTGTAAGTCCTGATGAAAAATAAAGATAAATCGGAAAATTGGATTCCTCAAAAAGCTTCCAATGACACTTAAATGTTTAGTATATATACCAGTATAAAATTCATTTTCAGAATACGGAAAATTAAGTGTTCATATCTAAACAGACTGAAAACAGCTGGTACTCTTGAGTGTGTAAAAGAGTTTTTTAAATATTCCAGGTCATCTCACTGAGATGGAGGAATCACCGGTTCAGATTTTTAATCTCTATAAAGTTCATGAAGATTCATATATAAATACAGTGAGTTTATAATCCAGTGGCCATTATTTTGATATCGTGATAGGTTAAAAGTAGAATGATACAGCAAACGTGTCAATTGATTGCTAAGCATTTAGGGAGATCTGAGCTATATTTTCTGGTTTCTTGCCCCCCCCCTTTTTTTTAAGAAACCTGTACGTTCTCTGTATTGAGATTCATTTAAGAATGACAACATGATCGTTGTTAGTTAAAACATTCATTTATGTGTATGGAAGAGGAGATTTTTTTTTTAAGGCCCTGTCAAATTTCTATCATGTTGGAACATGCTGTCAGAATTAGTGAAAGAAAGCCAAAACCAAGTGCAGGAACTCCCAACCAAACTTTTGGCATAACTTCTTTCTCCAATACACTTTGTCTCAAAGATCACTTGTCTCCAGGATGTGTAAGTTAAGATGATATTGATGATGCCAGATAAATGAATTTGATCTTTGCACAGTGTTGTGAGGTAACTGATGGGCAGTTGATGGGTTTGATGTAATTTATTAACTCGAGCAGATAGGTCAAACTTTTCAAAGGTTTAACGGATTTAGAGTTTCACTTGCATTTATATCCACAATGGGCCATTTGCCTCCTTCTCTTAAACGTGCACAAGGACCAGATACAGGTGCAAAAGTCTCAACTTTGAAAACTGGTTAAACTATAGATCCAATACCGTTTGTCATCTTGTGCAGTAGTTTTCATGCTATTTTAGTAAAGAAAAAGAAAAATAGGGCATTAACTTGTTATATCAATATTGTTTCAATATTGGTTTGCAATACTCATTAAGGCAAAAGTTATGTTAATTTCTATTTTAATTAAGACAAGTTGCCTTATTTCTCTGTGACACACCGAGGCTGGGTCTCCATCAATTGAAGACCAGAGCAGAATTTTAAAACAAGGCCTAACTGATCAGAGCGATGTTATACATCTGGAATATTTAATCACTGGTTTGGTCATTCATGGGAGGAGAAGGCTGTCAGACTATATTCATCCTATACTTGGATTTTATTTGTGTGTCACACCACCACCCTGCTTACGTCATGAAACAACCATGTGAATAATGAGAGAGAAAATGTGAATACCACTAATGATAGTGCACCTCTGGTCAAAATTAAACTTGAAATATTCACTTAAGAGTCAAAAAAAGAAAAAAGGGAAGACAGAAATACAGCAAATAAAAGATCAGCGTTGAAATTTATCCATGGCTAGCAAATGTTTCACATTTTTATCTAAAACTGCATTTTGATTGACCTGAAGAATTTTTAAGAGCCAGGCTTATTTGGCAACTAACTTTTTTTTTTTTTTAAATAAACTCTTAAAGGGAATTAGAATGAAGACTGTCACCTAGGCCTCTGGTTTGGCTAGAGGAAGCATTTAAGACTTCAACATACCTTAAAGGAGTTTATTTCTCAAAACAATTCTGATGCACAAAGAAGAATAAATAATTTGGCTCAATACAAGGACCCACTTGGAATGGAATTTGGGCACCAAAATAATTTGGCATTTCTGTTCATTTGAATGTCTACTCTTCACAAATCACAGGGCTAGTCAATGCAATACAAAAGGGAAGCATTAGCGACTTTAATGTGAGACAGGACTTTCTCGTAGCAAAGGCGCCAGCAAGGAGCTATTAAGAGTACAGAAATTGGAAAAACACTGATGCGTTCTCAACAGGGGGCTTGGTCGCCACATCTTTGGTTAGAGCTACTGAAATGCCAGAGTTTGCTAAGACAGATGCAACAGAATCAGTGTTACTTAACAAACAAAACTATGTTCACCATGCTCATACCCTAATTCCTAAATGAAACGTGGCAATATTTGATTAATATTTAAATAGCTATATCTTGCTATGTTTATTCTGAATTTTAAGAGTCATGATTCACTAAAACCCTTCCCTAAAAAAAAAAAACAGGTATAAAAAAATACATTTTTAAGATACACAACTAAGAAATAGGTTGACATGATTCATCAATTCTTGTTCTTTCAGTTTTCCCGAAATTTACCTCTTGTCATTAACCCATATTTTTAGCTTGCTTTGGTACCCAGAGAAGGATACACTCATGAAAAACAAATTTTGGGTAATCAAGCAGAGGAAAAGAAAAAAAAAAAAAAAAGTGTCCAGGATAGTGTGAAGGGAAGTGGGTGAGCTTTGGAACAATTCTGCCTTTGCCAAAAAAAACAATCCCTGAGACCTGGCTGCTCAGGTTCCCGCTGACTCTCAAAGCCTAGATGACTGTCTCTAGCAGTATAGAATCCACCTTATATATTTTGAAATGGGTTTGTACTCCAAATCGCATCTGGTTTATTGACTTGCATTAATAGGGTTTACAGTCAAGCAGGGCTCTGGTAAATAGCACATTTGCATCAACTCTCATTACTCCAAGTTCTTCATAGGCTCCATTCACTCTTTGTAGCCCAAACCTGGTTTTCTTGCTTAAAAGTAGGCACAAAGTAGCCCTAATATCTAGCTGCTCATACCAGAAAACTGTTCCTGAAACTCATGTTGGAAAGTCATCTTTATAATTTCAGAACAGCATTTTAGGATACAGATCTGTCGGTCACTGCGAACATTATAAAGCCTGGTGACCAAGAGGCCTGGCACGGGTCAAGCAGTAACACATACAGAGCCTTGGGATACACACAGTACGTTGGCAAGCTAATGGCTAGGATGTCCCAAGGAATGTCTGTCTCTGACCTGTCCCTCTGCTGGTGAGGAACCGTCCAGGGGCAGGAGTGAGCACATGGCCAACATCTGCATTCAGGTCTAGATGTCACCTGGATTATGACCTACACAATTAGGATATAGCCTCACTGACTTAGTTCCAAACACTCATCAACACTATACCTTTACACTTTAACTTTGGGAATGGATTGTTTTACAGGCGATTGGTCTGATTGTAGTCATCTGTGAAAAGGCACAAGAAAAGAACCCCATAGTGTGTCTTCTGGGCCTCTGCCCTGCCACATGAGCAATCAAAACTATGGGCCCAGCACGCAATGACTTGGTCCTGAGTTAATGTTTATTGTGCATCTTCAGCATAAAGGACGTTACAGTTAAGTGGGGGAGAAAAGCATTCACTGGTTCTGTGTCAGTGAACTAGTGAATTAAGAATGATGCTCACAGGCCGTTTGGAAGCTAATAATGGAGGACTTAGATTCTAAGTCATAGCAAATCACTGGTAGCATTGCCGATGTGCTATCCTGGGCAATTCGATCCCTCAAGAGATATTTGGCAAGGTCTAGAGACATTTTTGGTTTTCAATACTGGGGGGTGGGAGGGAGGCACTATCAGCATGCTGCAGGTAGAGTCCGGGGATGCTGCTGAACAATTAGCAATGTCCAAGAATTATTTAGCCCCAAATGCCAATAATGCTGATTTTCAGAAATCCTGCGATAGCAGAAGCTGGGGGAGTGGTGGAAGAATGTAATATATCCTCTGACACATGGCAAGGAAAGCTGTCAGCTGTGTGAGGGAGGGTTGAGGTCAAAGGACATGGGGAAATTGCTGGGACCAAAACTTTGGAATTTCCATTCTGAGTGCTAAGCCTCTGAAATTCTTCTAATGGAAAAATGTCCTACGTTTGTAAATATCTATGTATGTGCAATATACCTATTTTTCTGTAATACTTAAAGTTCCTGAACTTTGGAGATAAGCCCCTCTGCAAATCCCTTCCTCTGTTACTTATTAGCTGTGCAGCCACAGGCAAGTTACTTAACTTCCCTAAGCCTAATGTCTTCTCTGAGAGATAGTAACTCTTGACACAAAGGTTGTTGTGAAGATTGAAGAGATACGTGTAAAATATTAACCCTTGGAGATTGGTACAAAGTAAGTACTAAAGAAGTATTTACTATTATTTTGTATTTCCGTTGATTTTTTTTTTTTAAACCTCAGGTACAATGTTAAATCCTGGAGATAGAAGACAATATCTCCTGCCCTCGTAGAACTTGTCTGTAGGACAACGAAACAAATATTTACTCTAGAGTATAATACATGTGATAACAGACTGAAAATACATATGTAGAGGAAGTGATTAACTCTCTCTTGGGTGTGTATGTGCGATCAGGAAAGTTTCTCAGAGGCAGTAATGTCTGCAAAGGAACTTGAATGGTTCTCTAAAATTGAGGCAGTGGGTAAGGAGTCCACAGACAGCCAGGTGTGAAAGAGGAAGGGACTCTTTCTTAAATGTAAAAGAAGAAAAAAGAATGGACATGAAGCCAAATGGATTGATAAATTTCAGGTTAAATGATTCTTTATAAGAGATTTTATTCAAGAAAATTAGCTTCCAATAGATATGTATTTATATACATGTATGTGTATATATATATACATGTACTCAGGATGCACATCTTTAGAATTTATTGATGTTGTAATTGTTCCTGACATTTCTTAATGGACATAAATTTGTTTCAAGTAGCAAACTTAGTTAACTGTCCCATAAAATTCACAAGATCACTTTGTCACCAAAAAAACCACACCAAATGAAAACCCTACTTTAGGATGATTCTGTAAATGAAATCATTAGTTAAACTACTCCAGTTTTAATTAATATGTGGTATGAATACTATCTTATCTGAAGCTATTTGAAAGCTCTTGGAGAAAAGGTAGATTATCAATCATTTTAAATAATACTCTAGTTTAAAAAAGATGTTGGGTTGTTAAGATTAAAGATCTTTTCAGAAGCCCCTTCTTTCTAGACGTATCTTTGATTGTTACTAGGAGCTACCATGTTATTTTCTTCCCACCTACCTAGGTAGTTGACAAATTGAAGCATACATTTAAACTTCTACTGAAAAAAGACACGAATAAGTCCCTTTGTAAAGCGATGAAAGTTTTCATATAACAAATTAATAATTAAGCTAGAAGTCTGAAAGTTTATGAAATTGTTATTGTTAGATATTAGCCACCTCTAAGATATTAAAAGTGTAAATTTCATATGGCTTAATAGGAAGGATATTGGCCATGTATCTTGAGTGAGTTGCTTAACCTCTCTGTGGGTCGGTTTCTTCCCTGCAAATAGTAGGTGATAATACATACTTCTGTAAGTGGCCTGACTGTGAAATGAGGTACTACCCTTTAAATAAAGTACCTTGTTAATGGGAACTGTTAAATAGATATTGTTAATAATGTAGTTATATGTTCAATATACTGTAACTTCTCCATAGAGAATGTATGCATGCATATATGTGTGTGTATCTGCGTCCATGTGTTTCTGTGCACATGTAGACTTTTGCAGGATTACTATTGAAACAAATACCTATGTCAACAGATTTATATACTTTTGTTTTATCCAATGTTAATTTACTTTGAGAACGCTATCAGAAAGAGGAACTTCTAGGAATTCATTCATAGTCCCAAGTACTATATCTTTACATCGACAACATCATGATTGGATTTATGGCAATGCTACCAATTTAGGTGTTGTTTTGGGGGGAGGAGGGTAAAGGAGGTGAGGCTAGTGGTAGTTGTCCATTTGGAGAGAGCCCAGAACTGGCATATAGGAGATACTCAATGAAGATTGTTGATGAGTGAATGACTAAATGAATGAACTCAAAGGAAAATAAAGGTATACTGAAGCTGTCTAAGAAAGAGAAGGTATGAATAATAATATGTGGTAAAATGTAAATATCAATTGAATGGTCTAGATATAGTATAGCTTTTCAATTCTACAATGAGCATTTGTATGCTCATTCATGCATCCCTGAAACTCGGGTGCATCTTACAATGAATGGTGTTTTACTGTTGTCATTAACTAGACCGCAGTCGTGACATATTTATCATTCAGTTTGTAGTGCTTAACTTTGATCATTGCTATTCCTATTAGTCTACTCCAACTGAGTTAATATGCATTGTTGATTCCACACATGTTGAGTTTTTGTTTAAAATATCTTCATGAAACAGCATAGAAATAAAAAGTTATGTATCCAGAAAGCAAGGATATTAAGTATCGTGTTATTGGGCTTAAATTTAATAGTAAGGAAAAATATTTGTTACTGGAGAAATTATCGTGGATCAAACTTTTCTTGCAAAAAACAAGTGCTTTATAGGACCCTAGAAATGGAGAAACCCAAAGTACATGAATAGATGAGAGAAATTTCAAAGCGATGCTAATATGATCAATTTATGTATCTCGGCAGTCTAACAGTAAGATTTTGTCATGAATTTTTCAGCAGTACATTCACTTTTTTCTTGGTTCAAAAATATTGGTGTTTGTTACAATTCATGGTGTCTTAAATTTTCAGTCTGGTAGCAATTTGAGATATTTACAGAAATGAGCAGTGTTCAACCACGGTACTGAGGACAGATGAAATTTTGCCTGGCTCTTGAAACAAATATGTACTGAAGAGGTGTTCTGGAAAGCCAAAAATCAGGATTGAGCAAATCCTGTTCAGGGGAGAGAGAATGGATGGGTCTGGCTGAAATGCACATTCATGTACAGGAGAAGTGATAATGAAGACTGGAAACAGATTTGGCCTCAACTCTGAGGAATCTGAATGTCAAACTAAAGAACCTGGATTTTATCCTAACATGTCTTCCAAAGTCTATTTTTGGCCATTCCATAACATTTTCCAATTGACAGTAAAAATGATCCTTCAAAAGTGTGTTGTAAACATTTTGATCCCTCTTTAAACAGATGTGATGACTTCCTTTTGCTCTTTGAACAAAGTTCCAGTTCTTTCAAGACCCTGAAAGATCTGGTTCTTCCCACTCTGATACCTATCCCTCTGCCCCTTTATACCCTAGCCACCAGGGTTCACCTTCTCTCTTTTTTCTGACATCAGTTTCTTTCCTTTCCTCCACACACCTTTCACAAATAGTATTTCCTTTACATGGAATCTTTTCTGTCCTTAACCCTCATCCTACATCCATTCACCTGGGAAACGCTTCCTCTTCCTCTAAGATATAGTGAAAATGATACCTCCCAGGGAAGCTCCTTCTAACCCCTAATCTAGATAACATTCCCTCATAATTAGCTGTCATATTATTCAGTCTTTTTCTTTCATAGAACATAATGCAAATGTAGCTATATAATTATCTGTGTGATTATTTGTTGACTATTTCTCTCCATTAGACCTTTCTTATTTGGTTTACAGCTAGGTTTCCTGGGCTAAGCCCAGCACCTGGCATGTAGGAAGTGCTCAAAAAGTATTTGTTGAGAAATGAATAAATGAATTCAATAGAGAGTAAAGATATACTGATAGTTTCTAAGAAAGGAAAGGTATAAAGAAGTAGTCATTTTGGAAAATTCTGCTGATTATTTTAGGTGGAATAAATTACATGAGTAAGAATTTAGTTGAAGAAAAACTTAGGACTTCCTCCTTTCATGGCTATTTGTGGGGGCAGCTGTACTAAGTTACTACTCTTCCTTACTTACACAACCATCCTTCTACTGAACTCATTGTCAAGTTTTTAAAGACAGAAATGAAGGGAGCGGTGGCTAGAGCATGTGACTTTTGACCTCAGGGTCGTGAGTTCAAGTCCCATGTTGGGCGCGGAGCCTACTTAAAAAAAAAAAGAGAGACATGAAGACTTCTTTCTGTCTGTCTTAACACATACCTGGCACAAAATAGGTGCACTCTAAATATCATTCAAATGAATTTTTTTTAGGTTTATTTTTTTGGTAATCTCTACATCCAGGTGGGGCTCAAACCCAGGACCTGAGATCAAGAGTCATCTGCTCTTATGACTGAGTGGGCCAGGCGCCCCCTGAAGGGGATTTTATTAACACAATCCAACCGTTACAGAGAGGAGTCTATTGCGATTTTAGATGTATACATTTCTTACTCTAGATGCTCATGACTCTTCAAAAAAAAATTTTTTTCCCTTAGCTAGGCAGCTTCTGCATCTATTTCATGAACCCAAACAGAAATATGGACTAGGCTTTCCTAGTGACAATGAGTTAGATTACAGAATTGGAGAGTTTTATCCATTTTTTTGAACCTTCAGTAGTAGTCAAATAGAACCAGCAAAAATTTCCCTCGTTAGCCCCTTCCCTGCCCCAGAGCTGTCAACTAGCCTGAAGTGAAAGTATCCTCAAATGCCATGAAGACACACACCACGTCTAACAGAGATACACTTATAAACGTAAAAAAGAAAAGGAAAAAAGAAAGGAAAAAAGCAGCGTTTTGAATTTCGGATCATCCTGGGTAGGACTTTTCCAACTTAACTGTGTCCATTGTTAAAATGCAGGTTCCAAACAGGAGATCAAGGCTGGGATCGGAGATTCTGCCTTCTCACGAGCTCCTAGTGATGCTAGTTGTACACATCCTGCAGGTCTGCTCTTCACGCTTGGACACAGTATTAGTCAGGGTTGTCCAGAGAGACAGACTCAACAGGATACACACACACACCCCGCACACACAGGCATGGATTGAGATTTATTTTAAGGAACTCACTAGTGACTATGGAGGCTGGCAAGTCCAAAATCTGCAAGATGGGCCAGCAGGCTGGAGACCCAGGGAAGAGCCAGTATTACAGTCCAAAGTCAAAGGCATCTGCTCTTAGAATTCCTTCTTTTTTGGAGGAGGTAAGTTCTTGGAGGCCATTCACTGATTAGATGAGGCTCACCCACATTATGGAGGGCATACGACTTCACTCAATATCTGATGATTTAAGTGTTAATCCCTTCCAGATTAATCCCATCCCCACCCTGCAGACACACCCAAAATAATGTTTGGCCAAACATCTGGACACTGTGGCCCTGACAAGATGATGCATAAAATTAACCATCACAAGCAGCAAGGATCTAAAGAAACACTCGGTTCTTAATTAAAATAGCTATGTCTGATTGTCTTTGCCTTTAGAGAGAGAGAGAGAGCATGCAGGCGGAGGGACCGAGGGAGAAGGAGAGAGAATCCTCAGGCAGACTCTCCGCTGAGCACTGAGCGTGGAGCCTGAGGCGGGGACTCAATCCCAGGCCCCTGAGATCACCACCTGAGTCAAAATCAAGAGCCGGCCACTTACCCAACTGAGCCACTCAGGTGCCCCACAAAAGAACAATTTAACGTCTAAACCACCTATGAGAACTTTGGTGGGTCTCTAGGGAAGCACCAAAACATTATTTTGTTGCAATATAAACATGACAGTCGAAATCACTGACTTTGGAACTTGAGAGATGGCTTCTCACGCAGGGGCCTCCCCTTGCTGGCTGGCTGGCCGTGGGTGGTTACTTTTTATCTCTGAGCATCGATTTACTCACATATAAAGAAGGATTAAGACGATCCTTTTTGTGAATTGTTTCATTATTAAAGCTATGCTAGATCACTATTGTCTTCTTTAAGTTTCTTGAAGTTGGACCGGCCAAGGGATATTGTATCCCCGTATCTGGCACGGGCCCTAGATTTGCACCATTTGCAGCATGAACACGTGCCAATAAACAAAGCACTTAATACATGACAGCTCTGGATGTTAGGGAGCCACCTCACTTCCTTTGCAGGGTTAAGTAGGATACAAATAAAACAATTTAAATTAAATATCATTATGTGCCAACATACCCTACCTTCGTTTTTTTTTTTTTCCCTTGAGTTCTAGACCCAAACCTTAATATGGAAATTAGGGCCACATCTGTGCAAAACACAGCGATCATTACATTTTATTGAACAGAACCCTACTGTTGACCTGTTGCTTTCACATACAGTATCTCATTTTGATTTTTGATCCTCACAGCTAACCCCGGGTGGCTTGTAGGACAGATATTCATAGTCCTATTCTACATAAGAAGAAATTGGAGTTTCTGCAGATCAGAGAATTGTTCCAAATCATACAGGAAGCAAGTGAAAACATCTTTACGCCCAAATTTTGATTCCAAGTCTCATGTTCTGATCATATCTGAGTTGTTTCTTCCTATCAGTGCTTGCAGGGAAACATCTCCTGGATGCATTCTGGGGGTGCCTGGGTGGCTCAGTCGTCTGACTTGATTTCAGCTCAGGCTATCATCTCAGAGTCATGGGGTCAAGCCCTGTGCTGGGCTCAGCGTTCACCAGGGAGCGTAATTGGGATTCTCTCTTCCTCTCCCTCTTCCCCTCCCCTCTCTCTTCTCTCTTAAAAAAAAAAAAAAATGCAATTCAGCACTGATGATATTTCTGTTCTGGTGTCTTCATACATAGGTAACAAATTATCTTTTAAAATTCAGCTGTTAAAAACTATATTCTTACATGGTGTCTAATACTATTTTTATTGTAATTGCCATCACCATTGTTACTATTCCTTCAGTGATTAGTGATAGATTTGGAAACATAGCTAAGAGAAAGCCATGAAAATATATTTTCTGTCTTCTCTATGTGTTGCATTTTAATGAACCAGAATTGAGAAAGTTGTTGAAAATGTAAAAGAATTTTCTCATGGTCCTTGAATTTAAGAATAATTTATGTAATAGTTTATTCAAAATTTGCCACTCAATTCCCTGATTAGTTACCATTTGGAAACATACCATTTTATTTTAATTGATTTTCTTAGTCCTAATAAATATAGAATACAATTGTGACTGTTCTAATCAGGATCATCTAAAAATGGAGAAAGTGCTATGGATTTAAAAATGAAAACACTAAATTCCATACTCTATTTGAATTTGATAGATATGCTAAATAAAGTTTGCCCAAAAAATGTACTGGCGTTATAACTGGAGGCTTCCAAAATTCTAGGATATTTACTACTGAGTTATTTTTTTTCTTCCCCTGTAGAAGATGAAAAGACGTTGACCTACTGAGTGCGGCAGATCCATTTTTATTGTTTTAATTTGTTGTCAGAACAATCTCATACATTATTAAACTCTAAGATTCAGATCTGCAAATGTGCTTATTCAAAAGAACAGAAGAAACTAAACTTTTTCCAAGTTCAACAGATTTGCAGGTACATTTAAATACATATAATTATCTGCTAGTCTTTTCACCCCTCCCCCATCTGCCCAAAAAACAAGTCTTTTCTTAGGACTTCAAGTTTATTTATTTTTTTACAAGAAAAGTCCTTGTGCATACATTGAAGGGAGAGATGAGGCAAGGATTTGGCTTAAAAGGGCCAAACCTTCCCTTAGTTACCTGATGAAATCCTTGCCACCAAGCCTAAACTTTAAGTAGCAATTTAAACAGTAAATAAATTCTGCTAATGGTTATTAGGTTGGTATTTGGAGAAGTTCATAGAGGGAGTAATTCTAATTAAACAGAGAACACTGAAGAAAGTTGAAACGTTTCAAGAGCAGATTTTGTCTCCCATGCCTCATTAGGATTATAAAATCAGCTTCTAAAGTGAGGACAACCTTTCAAAACACTGCTTTTTTGCTGTAAAGAGGTTGCATAACCTTCATTTCCAAATTTTGCATTCCTTTTTCGGCAGCAAAGGGTATTTTTATTGCACAAATCCAATTAAAACCATGCTAAATCACCACGTCCTATTTTAAGTTAACAATAACTTATCTCCCATTTAGATACATAAAAAGGCCGACTTCAGCCATTGTAGCAAAAAGTAAGCATTCCCAGTGGTTCTTATATAGGGCTTGGAGGGGTGGGGGGTCGGGCTGATTCACCTTCCTCTTCACCTCGTCCTCTGTACCCAGAGCTCACACATCTTGTAGCCCACTAAGTATAACTGGTAAATAAAAATAGATGAAAATGGTGGTAGAGTCACTAAGTAATTGATTTGGTCTGCCTGATGGTCAGTCTTATCAATTCCAAGTTTAATTGAATAATTCATGAAGTTAAAACAAAATGGGTGAGGTGCCTAGCTGGCTCAGTCGATTGAGCCTCAGACTCTTGGTTTTGGCTCAGGTCAAGATCTCAGGGTCATGAGATCGAGCCCTGCATTGGGCTCTACACTCAGTTTGAAGTCTGCCTGTCCCTCTTCCTCTGCTCTTTCTCTTGCTCACATGGTTTCTCTCTCTTGAAAATTAATAAATAAAATCTTTTAAAAAATGGTGACTGAGTTTTGTGGTCATAATAAACTATGGAAGTTTACAGATAAAAACTGTGTACTTGCATTTGTTGTGTCCCTTCTCCGCTACTAGAAGTGAGTTAATATAGCTCGATAGCCCTGCCTGGAATCTTTGACCCATCTTTGTTCAGCAGGTATTAAAAACATGAGAGCATATAGGAGAGACTGTAGTATATTCCTTTTCTAATCTAGTGTAATCATAATCATTGAAAAGAAAGGCTTAGACACTGAGGAAGAAATCACTTCCAAATTTTCAAAGTAGCTTGCTAGGGGATCTCTCTGAGTGTGGAAGATACAGGAAAAACCCCTGTGTTACTCTCTGCTCTGAGTGTCAGGTAATGAACCTACCAGATATCACAGCCAGAAGGAGGACCAAGTGCCTAGTTCGATCTTCCTCCTGCCTTCACTCAGTTACTCCCCACTTTGATTGCTCCATGAAGAACCAGAACAAATTATACTATAGTTTTGTCATAGATTTTGGGAACATCATCAAGGTAGGTTGATCCATTGCAGGGATATACGCGCTGGTAGGGAGCACACCTATAGTAAGACTCCTGTGAGTCATCTTATTTATTAGTTTATTTGCTTATTTTACTAAGGGAGTAATGCCCTACAAAAATAAATAGTCCATTTATTTGTTTATTTTACTTATTCATTGATACAGTGTCCCAGAAAGAGCATGAGCTTTTGAGTCTGCAATACCCTAATTTGATCCCTACTCTGCCAGAAGAAAACCATGTTACCTTGGTTATTGTAACCTCTCTGCATTTCTTCATTCTTGTTGAGGAAAAAAGTAATACTTACTTCTCACATTTTATAAGAATTCATGATAAGGTTGGTGCATTTCCAAGCATAGCACCTAGCTCATGTGGGTGGTAGATGAGTATTATTTAACCATGGTTTTGGTGTTTCAGCTTTAGATTTGTAGTTAAGCAAGACCGAGAGGCTGAATAGTGTGAATAATTCTCTTCCTACCATAGTGCCCTTCTTATCCTGCTCACAAGGAAGGAATGCAGTGAGGAGTCACGTTGTTTCTCTTTCCTGGGGTGACCAGCATTCCCAGGAGTTGCTCATGTGTCAGGGAGGCAGGTGCACTAAATTCTGGATGCATCCCTGGATGCTGCTTTTGAGACACTAGGATGTAGGCATTATCTGAGAAATAATCATGTGGTAAAGATTCTCCAAGTTCAACCAACCCTAAGGTCCTGCAGAGTCTGCCAAATACAATTGATGGGAACCCTTCCCTTTGTAACCACACTATTCTATGCCCTTAGGGACAATACACCCACACCAAGAGTCAGGGCCTTATCTTGGACCTTGAAAAGGAGTTCTGGGGATCTAGCACAATCAGATCCACTTGCAATACATGCAAAGCAAGGGCAGTATGGAGTCCTAAACCACCAGGTGGACGTAATTCATCCTACAGCCAACCAAAAATGCAGTAACCACACTAGCTTTCTGTTGCCTCGCACCCTCCCATATACTTTGATCCGCCGCCATGAATGCAGTCTACCAAAATAACAGGAGCCGAGGAGTAACTACGTAACGCGTCCTAGAGTGTGTCCTTTCCCAAGATCATTATATTGCTTGTATGATTCCAGATTTACTTTCCCCCACCCTCACTCTTTTTATCCCCTGTAAGAGCTGAAGCTTGTGAGTATAAATTGCTCTTTGAAAGAGACTGATAAGGATGCTGTAGGTCATGGAAACTTGGAGTTTCATGAAGTAGTTCAGCAGACATCCTACAGACAAAATTTCAGGGCAACAAGAGTACCTTATAAAACAGAACTATTTTTTAATTGCTTGATTGCCCAAAGAAAGGCTTTGTCCATCTGTATAATACAGTAAATTACTGGCAGTAAATATTCTGTGCAAAGCACAGAATATTGGTTGTGAAGCTATCACTCTACAAAAGGCATTTGTAGTATATTCCTCATAAATCAGAATATGCAGAGTAAATGGAGCAACAGTGAGAAGAACTGATTCTCATCCTGATTCTGTCACTATGTAACAACAGACAAGTCATTTAATTCATTTTGCCTCCTGTGAAGCAGGAGAACTGGATTAATATTACATGGTCACCAAAATCCTTTACCGAAATAATCGGTTCTGATTTGAACAAATATAGAAATTGGGAATAGCTAAACTCTTGCACTGTTTTCCTGTCTAGTCACCAAGAAGCAATTCGCCTTCAATTTTTTTAACCACTCACAGCATCCCCAAAGTGTACTCTCAACCTGTGTTATCCAGAAACACAGTAAACTAAATTTTCAACACAGAATGCATGGATATCCTAAGGATACATTGCACTGGATTTATATATGCCATAAATAATAAAAATAAAGGCAGGCTGATTGTCATTATAAGGGACATTTGCTCAAATGAATAACTCTTGCTTAGAGAATATATTTCTTTTAAATAAAATGCTACTCTACACTTGAAAGTGGCAATTTTCAAGAGGTAACAAAAGTGTTTCTCTCATCAGTAAGTGGTTTCTTGTTTTTGTTTTGTTTTTGCTTTTACTGAAACTAATATTTCTGCCCAGATTTCTTCTTTTAGCCTGAAAGGTCTAGAGTAGTCTCTAGAGTGGGGCAGGAGCTCCTCAGGTGTGTCCAATGAACTACTGGTATGTAAAAAAGTCAGACTTTTTTTAACTTTAAAAATACTAACAATTAATCTTTCTTAATACTTAATATAGGGATACACACTAGTGACTTGAAAAGTCTCATCCAAGTGTCAGATATTCTCTTCACGCTTGGTGAGCAGGGTCCTGAGGGAGGGTGGAACTGCTGGTACTTTGCTTTTAGCATGCACTGACATATGGCAGTCGTGTGCTCTAGGTTAAATGCACTTGCCCACCATATTATCCAGTTTAAACTCTAAACTGAGTTAGAGAAAAACTTACAGCATGACTTGGAGGAAGCCTTTAATTATCTACAGGATTTTGGGAAAGTGTCTCAGGTTTCTTATCTGTACATTGGGGATAATAATAGTATCTGATACATATAATTTTTGTGAGTATTAAATGTGTATGTATTCGTGTTTGTGTGAGTGCCCTTTAAAAAGTGTTTGGCAAGGGGCGCCTGGGTGGCACAGCGGTTGAGCGTCTGCCTTCGGCTCAGGGCGTGATTCCGGCGTTATANTCGAGCCCCACATCAGGCTCCTCTGCTATGAGCCTGCTTCTTCCTCTCCCACTCCCCCTGCTTGTGTTCTCTATCTCGCTGGCTGTCTCTACCTCTGTCGAATAAATAAATAAAATCTTAAAAAAAAAAAGTGTTTGGCAAATAGTATGCACAATGATAATGTGTTAGACATTCAGTCATTCATTCATTCGTGTTGTTACTGCAACATTTCCCAAACTTTGTTCCAATATATTTTTCTGGAAAAGTGTCTGTATAAATTTGAGCAATGCTGCACACTCCTCTTTTCTTGGAGATTTGCAAAACAAATTACTATGTTAATAGTTTTGAGAATTCCTGAAGTAGAGGCACCTGTTTGACTTTATTTAATTCTTCATTTTTCAGATGCAATTTGCCCCAGAAGCCATGTTTTTTTAAAGGGACACATGAATATATCTCAAAATAGAGTTTGGAAAAAAATGCCTTTCTTATCATTTATGTCTTGTTTTAATACTGTTCTGCTACCTACGTCATGAAGATTAAAGTTCTAATGGGTTGATACCAACCCTCAGTGTCTAAGATCCATGCTCAGAGGAAACTCATGTACATGAGTTCTGATTCTGATCATAGCACCTCTCTTTACGGTAATGGTTCACAGAAATAAAAAAGATATCAGGACAACTCACTCAAATAATAGTACAGTGGATACCCTAATAAGAAAGAAAGGAAAAAAGAGAAAGAAGAAAGAAAGAAAGAAAGAAAGAAAGAAAGAAAGAAAGAAAGAAAAAGAAAGAAAGAAAGAAAGAAAGAAAGAAAGAAAGAAAGAAAGAAAGGGAGAGAGAAAGAAAGGGAGAGAGGAAGAGAGAGAGGAGAGAGGAAAGAAAGAAAGAAAGAAAGAAAGAAAGAAAGAAAGAAAGAAAGAAAGAAAAAGAAGAAAGAAGACACTAAAATAATAATGGTGATGATGATGATGATAGTAATGGTAGCAGGAGCCANTATCAGGACAACTCACTCAAATAATAGTACAGTGGATACCCTAATAAGAAAGAAAGGAAAAAAGAGAAAGAAAGAAAGAAAGAAAGAAAGAAAGAAAGAAAGAAAGAAAGAAAGAGAGAGAGAAAGAAAGGGAGAGAGGAAGAGAGGAAGAGAGAGAGGAGAGAGNTCAGATGCAATTTGCCCCAGAAGCCATGTTTTTTTAAAGGGACACATGAATATATCTCAAAATAGAGTTTGGAAAAAAATGCCTTTCTTATCATTTATGTCTTGTTTTAATACTGTTCTGCTACCTACGTCATGAAGATTAAAGTTCTAATGGGTTGATACCAACCCTCAGTGTCTAAGATCCATGCTCAGAGGAAACTCATGTACATGAGTTCTGATTCTGATCATAGCACCTCTCTTTACGGTAATGGTTCACAGAAATAAAAAAGATATCAGGACAACTCACTCAAATAATAGTACAGTGGATACCCTAATAAGAAAGAAAGGAAAAAAGAGAAAGAAGAAAGAAAGAAAGAAAGAAAGAAAGAAAGAAAGAAAGAAAGAAAAAGAAAGAAAGAAAGAAAGAAAGAAAGAAAGAAAGAAAGAAAGAAAGGGAGAGAGAAAGAAAGGGAGAGAGGAAGAGAGAGAGGAGAGAGGAAAGAAAGAAAGAAAGAAAGAAAGAAAGAAAGAAAGAAAGAAAAGAAAGAAAGAAAGAAAGAAAGAAAAAAGAAAAAGAAGAAAGAAGACACTAAAATAATAATGGTGATGATGATGATAGTAATGGTAGCAGGAGCCGCACAGTGGCTCATTTGGGAAGTGAGGGGGGATTCTAATCTCATTGGACTCAAATTCTTAGGCTGTTAAAATAAACGAACTTACACATCCCCTGACCTCTCTTTTATAGAGCTTGAATCAGGTATGAACATTGCTGAACACAAATTTAGCAACAGTCTCTCCAGAGAGAGTTTGCAAAATACAGTACACCGCTGTTAACTCTCTCAGAAGAATGAATTTCCATTTCCGTCTCTGGCGCTTAAAGTTAAAGTAAGCCCAGTAGAATCCTCGTTCCCCTTCCCTCATGGGAAAGTCACATTTCCTTCCAATCTCCTGTAAAAACTTTTCTAAACAACTGTCGACATTAGCTAGTGAAACTTCTAAACCTTCCAGCAAATAGCAGAGGACATGGGGAAGCTTTCGAACATCCTTATTTAAAATGTCACTGGAATCTTTCCCAGTTCTTTCTGTTCTTTTTTTTTGTGGGTTTTGTTTTTTTTTTAATAACATTCCCTTGGAAATCCACAATGAAAATCATTTTAATATTAGTGTTTCTGAAAAAAATATGTGTAATAGTTGATGTGAAAAACAAAATAAATGAAGAACCTCTTTAAATTGCTTTAAGAAAACTTAATAGCCTTAAATAAACAGAACTATTTCCAGGAATAACAACAATTCTTAGAGGTATTTTTTTTCCTCCTTTTTAAAAAATAAAATAAAGCATAAAACTGTGTTTCATAAATCACCAAGATGTGTAAATAAAAGAAGCTATGTAACTTCCTGGATTAGAAAAAAAAAGTCTTTTTAAAACATAATTTATCTATTTGTAAGAATAAATATAGCATATCTGAAGTATAAATAATTATAAAGTCACAAATATTTTATTCCTCAGAGTGGTGATTTCCAAATTTTGAACAATTTCCAAATTTTCAACACTGTAAATAATATATAATTGAAGACTCTTTTCTTTAAGTTACAGGGATGATGAAAGGTATTTTTCTTCTTAAATGCTGTCATAACTAGTTTATAAATTTGCTCAAGTTAAAAGCCAGAGATTTCATAATTAGATGATTAATGAGTTCGTTTCTTTAGTTCATGGGTCAGATAGGGGTCTGAGTTAAAGATTTCCTAGGGTTTATGAAAAAGAAAATGCATCCTTCCACCTCCTTTTCTGCCTAAGAAAACTTAAGACACCCCTCCCTGTTTCCCAAACACAGTGGTCGTTTGGAGATCTGGCTTGGAAAAGGTCAGAGCCTCTTATTTTCCCATAGAGAGCCTTCTGTAAGCTTCCTTCCTGAAACCCAGACCTGATCACATAACTCTCCAGCTGAAATTCAGCCACACCAATACAACCTCTATAACCTTTACAAGTTGACCCTTTCTGTATCCAGCTACTGCACATCTCTCCTTCCTCCTGCCACCAACCCCTCCACTCCCACCGCGCCACCCCCCCTCCCACGCCCCACTGTCCCGACTTTACCCTTTCCAAGTACATTCCAAGTTCCTAAACTGACGTTCATCAACTACTATTAGAAACTGTTTTCTAAGCCTGGAATTCCCATCTTCCCTTATGCTCCTCAGCTGTACCTTAAATTCCACTGTGAATCCCACCCACTCTAAGATGCCTTTTGTGATGCCCTTAGTCAGAAATAAACTCTGCTTTCCTTAAACCCCACAGCACCTGTTTGACCACTGGTATACCTTGGATTTTTCCAGGATTCTAGGCTGTTTCATTACCTCCTCTTACCACAGATTCTCTCCCTGGGTCAAGTCATCTATCCCCATAGTATTAGCTACTATTGAAATAAAACAGATTCCAAAATATACATTTTTAGCTCCAAACACTAAGCTGTGTTCCTCTGAGCATACCGGTTAAAAGCTGTTCCTTAGGGACACCTGGCTGGCTCAGTCACAGAATGTGCTACTCTTGATCTCGGAGTTGTAGGTTCAACCCCCATGATGGGTGTACAGATTACTTTAAAAAAATAAAATCTTTTACAACACAATAGCAACAAACCCTGCTCCTTGGCCTGCATGCCCTGTATTGAATGTTATTATCTGCCTAGTCACTGGAGCTGTATTCCAAAATCACCTTAACTTATGTCTTTTCCTTATCCTTCACATTCAATAGGTGTCCAAGTCTGGTCAAGGTGGCTCCAGTGGCAACAAATGGCTCCAGTATCTGCTACCTTTACTCCACTCCATGGTCAAACACCAGACTTTGTTCATTTCTTGCCTGGAATATTACACTGAGCTCCTTGCTTGTTTTCTCTTTCCAGTTATCCCTTGTCTGTTTTGCCTTTCACTTATTGTTAGTTATCTTTCTGAAACAACAATATCACTGAGAAGGTCTATCAAAGACAGGTAGAATTCAAGACCTGGATATGCAAGTAAGGTTTTGCAACTAAGTGTATATCCTTGGGAGAGATACATATCTCTTTAAGCTTCAGTTTCTTCAAGGGCCAATGGAATAAAAATGGTACCCATCTCATAGGTTTTTGTATTAACTGAGCAGTATAATGCACATAAAGCTTTCAAAACAAAATTCACTCTCAAAAATACGCTGCCAAAATGCTTCAAATATGAGCTCCTATTATACTATTATCATCATTATCCTCACTATCATAATGGCTAAACTCCTCCGTGTTGAAAGGGTGAATTATTAACCATCATTAAATAAAAAAAGATCTTTATTAAATAAATAAACTAATAAGAAGCAGGTTGCTTGCAAGTCAATGCCTGCAATTTGGAACATTTGCTCTTAGAACTCATAGTTGAAACTACTATTTATTCTTTGTCCATAGTATTTTTATTTGTTGTTAGTCCCCTCCCAATGGGCTGCACACAAGCCTCTTTTAGCTATACTGATAGCTGTTCCTATGACCCCCAAAGTAAATTCGACACATGTCAAGAACTTTATGTTTTAGAGCCCATCAATTCGAATATAAATTCCAAATTTGATGAAGTGAATTCACCTCTTTTGCTGTGGTGAGGTAAGGGCCCTCAGAGCATTTAATGTTTATTACTCTGCTGCCTTAAAAATCTAAGTTCTTCATTACCGTATTCAAAAAGTCAAGACACTTCATGATCTGGCTTCATTGTACGTGTCTAGAGTTATCTCTCTCCACTACCCCAATTACACTCCCCAGTGCAAACACACTTTAACATGTCAGCTATACTTGTAAGATCATGTTTTCTTAACTTAATGTCTTGCCTTATGAGCCTTATGAGCCCAGAATCCTCTTCTTCCCTTGCTTTGCCTGGTAACACATTGTCTTTTTCACCGAGATCCATCTTAAATGTTATTTCTACAATAAAACCATTCCCATGACTGATTTCCCTATCCATCCACAACTTTCTTTTGGACTCTCATGCACCATTTTATTCATCACATACATGAACAAATCACATCACAGTGCAGTTAACTTTGTGTATCTGAGTGTCCCCTGGGTAGACCATTAGCCTCTTGAGGATCACTAATCTTTGAGCAAATAATGTCTAGGATAGCACCCGGTATATATAGACACTAACTGGATGTTTGTTGAATGAAATAAATACTGTAGTGATGTTTAGTACCTCTTTTATAAATTGACTTGAAGCTACTTCCAACCAAGTTTTCCCAACTAGATTGTCAGTTCCTAGATGGCAAAGACCATATCTTACTCTTCTTTGTATTTCTCAGAAGGCCTATGGCATTTTCACTATAGTGGGTGTTCAACTTATTTGGATTAGTGGCTTAATAGCAATTGTTTTGACAATTTGGGGATGGTTAATTGTCAAAGATTTGAACAGATAAATGGGTATACCCAAGGTGGGTGGTATAAGAAAGGTAAAGAAGATAAACGAAATACCTAGTTTCACAATCCACTAACCTGTACAGAGAATGAGGAAACCCTTAGCCCCATCTGGCAGAGTCAGTATATTCCCTTTTTGAGCG
Organism: Ailuropoda melanoleuca; assembly: GCF_002007445.2. NCBI lineage: Eukaryota > Metazoa > Chordata > Mammalia > Carnivora > Ursidae > Ailuropoda > Ailuropoda melanoleuca. The sequence goes on along the minus strand of NC_048224.1, from coordinate 113,850,436 downwards.
TTCAAAACATCTAACTCATGTGCTAGGCCCAGTGGAGGAAACAAGCATAATCTTCCCTTCCTACCTCACCCCCACCCCAGTAATATACCTTTAAAGACCTCAGCACTTCTATTTCTTTATTGGATATACAAGTTAGCAATTCAATTTTATGATACACAGGGTATTTCAAAGTAGTTTAATTCAATTTAATATAGATGGGGGAAAACCAATGATGCTGCAAGCAAGAACGCAGTTTTTACTGAGTTGGGGTTATTTATTAAACAATCTGAAGATCTGGATAAAATTAATGCTCTTCTAAGAAAATGTGAATTAGCAAGATTTACTCAAGGAGAGTGAAATATGAATAGATGGGCAACCACAGAGGCAACTGGAAAAGGTTGCTAAAAATTTATACCTGAAAGAATGTCAGGTACCAGTAGATTTATAGGCTATTCTATCTATAACATAATTATAAGAAATTGTCATTCCTATATTGTTGAAAGTATTCCAGGGCACACAAGGTGTTCTGGGGAGTAAAGGAATAAAGTTTTTCAATAAATTTTATGAAGACAGCAAAATAGTAATATTCAACTAGACAAAGATGTCTCACAAAAGAAAAACATAGATCAAACTCATTTATAGATATGAATGCAAAAATCTTCAAAATAATATTAGAGAATTAAATGAGGTGATTGATTAAACCAAATGAATCATTATCACACAAGTTTTCTGCCCAGAATTCAGGATTAGGTCAACATGTTTTAGAGGACTAGAGCATGTGACTATTTTGATATTTATGAAAAAGGGATTTAGTAAAATTTAATACTCATTTATAATAACAAATTTAGAGAGTCAAAAGAAATTTCCTTAATAAAGAGTACATACCTAAACAAATTATAAGTATCAGAATGAAAAAATGAAATCTTAGAAAATTTCCACAGAATCAAAAACATATCAAGGATACCATCTACATCCATTTGTTCTTTCAGTGATTATTTGTTGAGTGCCTACTATGTGGCTAGCTCTGGAGATTCAGGGGTGAATTGAAAACCTCTGCCTTCATGGAGCTTACACTCAAGAGAAGAAGACAACAAATAAGAAAAATAAAATGTATATTAGAAAAAAAAGTATATGAGATAGTGATAAGTACTCTGAAGAAAAATAAAGCCATGAAGGGTTGCAGGAAGTGCTGGAGGGTATAATGATTACAGTTTTAGAGAAGTGAGACAAAGAAGGCCTTACAGAACAGGTAGCATTGAAGTAAAGACCTATAGGAAGAGAGGGAAAAGATCTTAGATATTTGGAGGACGAAGCCCTAAGTAGAGTGAAGAAATGAAAGGCCATGAAGAGGAGAAGAGAGGCTGAAGCAGGATGAACTACAGGAGGAGCTGAAAAAGACTGAGCTAGGGAGACAGTGAGGACAGATCATATAGTGAGTGCCTTGTAATTCCTAGAGCGGACTTTGAGGGGAGCTTTTGCAGGGTTTTGAGTGGAGAAGTGACAAGAAATTGGAAGAGAAGCATTCATGTGTTGTACACAGACCACACAGGGTCAAGGGCAGAAGAAATCAGACCATTTGGAAGCCTATTGCAATACTGCAAGAGAGAGATGGAAATGGTTTGAACTTAGGGTGGTCACAGTGGAAGTATATGTGATCCAATTCTATTTCGGAGGTTGAGCTACAGGATTTCCTAATAGACCAGAAGTGTGGTATGAGAGAAAGGAAGGAGTGAAGAACCTCTGCCAGATTCCTGGCCATAGCAACCAAAAGAATAGAGGTACCCTAATTAAAAAAAAAAAAAAAATACAGGTACTCTGAGATAGAAAAGAATGAAAGAGAACCAGGATTGAGAGGAAATACTCAAAGTTTAGTTTTGGACATGCTAAGATTGAGATATCTATTAGATTCCATGGGGGAGATATTGAGAAGGTGGTGGAGTATAGGATCATGTGGCTTAGAGGAAAGGTCTCTGTTAGACATATACTTGGGGTCATTGGCATGGAGATTGTAGTTAGTCATGAGACTGGATGAATGACTGAAGGTAAACAGTCCTGGGAGGCATTCTGTTGTTTATTGGTAGAGATGAGGGGAAAGAACAAGCAAAAGAGACTGATAAGGAGGAGCCAGAGAGAGAAGAGGAAAACTAGGACAGTGTGGTGTTTTGTAAACCTAGGAAAGAAATTATTTCAAGAAGCTAAGGAATAATCTGTAGGGTCAAATGTTGCAGATGGGACAAAGAAGACAGAGTTTGGGAACTGACCACTGGATTCAACAATGTGTTGGTTACTAATGATGTTGACTAGAGCAGTTTGTGGTGGAATGTTGGGTTTAAAGAGAAAATGGGAATAAAAACAATGGAAGTTGTGGGCATAGATAAAAGCAGCTTGCTGAAAAGGGAAGGAAAGAAATGTGTTGGTAACTAGAGGGAGAATTTGGGTCCTACTGACAATGACTCAGTTGAGAGGAGAAGTTGTTGAGGCATGGCAAAGGACTTCTAGATCATTGCTCATAAGCAATGAAAGGGATTTAGAAAATAAGAAAAGATGCTGACCCTAGTTGGGAACAGGGACGGATTATTCAAAGAATGGGGAGAAAAGGTAAAGAATGATGATGCCAGACACAGGTGTGTACTTTGTAGAAATTTATGGACATTATACCCTGATTACTTCTCTTGTTTCAAAGGAATAAGAAACAAATTACCAGCTGAGAGTGAGGCTGGAGAAGTAGTTTTTGTTAAAGTTTGAAGAGAAGGAAAAGTTACAAAAGAATCATCTGGTCTCCTAGGTAATAAAGAGTGAACATTGCTGGGCAGCACTGAGTCTACTGCATGTTAGTGATCATGCATGTTGTGAGACTAGCCAGCAAAGCAAGGATTTATGTTTTCCTCCAGCTCTGTCAGGATGTGCTGGTGCAAAAGAGAGAGTAGGTGAAGGGCTGTATTCAACCATGTTCATGGTTTAGTTCGGTGAGCACAAAAATTGAAAAGGGGGCAAAGGAATTAAAGTTGTATGCAATTATAACAATTGACCCAGAATTTAAGCTGAGTAAGAAGGAAAATGAGGGGCGCCTGGGTGGCACAGCGGTTAAGCGTCTGCCTTCGGCTCAGGGCGTGATCCCGGAGTTCTGGGATCGAGCCCCACATCAGGCTCCTCCGCTATGAGCCTGCTTCTTCCTCTCCCACTCCCCCCGCTTGTGTTCCCTCTCGCTGGCTGTCTCTATCTCTGTCAAATAAATAAATAAAATCTTAAAAAAAAAAAAAGAAGGAAAATGAATACTAGAGGGACATAGATGTCCTGAATTAAAGTTGACTACAAATTCTTTGCTACTCTGTCTTTTGAGCGGTGGAATTAAACCCCTTCCTCTACCATATTGAATCGGAGCTGGCACAGGTGGTAGAAGTGGAATTCTCGGACTCATGACAGTCCCAGGGCAACTTCCAACCTGTAGTCAGCAACAACTGACTTGGGTGTCCAACCTAGTCGAGTGTAAGATGATCGTGGCCCTAGTCTACCTACAGCTGCAACTGCATCCAAGACTACAAGTTAGAACTGCCCAGCTGAGCCAAATCCAACCAAAGAATTATGAGAATGAAATTTTGTTTTAGATCAAAAAATTAGGTATAGTGAGAAGGTGGTGGGATCAATGGATTGTTTATCCCTGTGAGGGTGGAAGGATTGCTGAGGTTGGAGTACTAGAGGAAAAAAATTGGAAAGGTTATGGCTTCGTAGTTGAATATATGAAATTGACATTACAGAGCATTTCAGTTATTGGAAATGACAAGGTATAGAAAGCACCAACCATAGAAATGTAAAACTAGTCACAAATGAAATTTAAAATGTTCTAGGAGCCACATTTCAAAAAGTTAAAAAAACAAAAGTATTTACCCTTATAACACATTTTAATTTGGACCAGCCACACTTCAAGTGTTTAATAGCCACATGTGGCTAGTGGCTACTATGTTGCACATATAGGCCTAGAATAAGACCTCGGGGACTAGGTGGCTGAATAGGGTAGAAGCAATAGATTAGATAAGTCAAAAATTATGAAAAAAGTAACTTTGGAGAGAGAATGGGATATAAATATCCTATTAACAACAGCAGGAAAAATTGGTCATTAACCTAATAAAAACATATAAAATCTATATGAAGAAAACTATAAAAGTATATTAAAATATTCTAAAAGAAGATTTTTTTTAAGAAATGAAAAAAGCTACCATACTTATGAATGAGAAGCCTAAATATTTTTAAACATGTTTTCTTCATGAAATATTCGTCAATTTCTTTCCATTCTGATAAAAATGTCATTTTGTTAGAGTTTTGTGCATTAATCCTAATACGTACACAAAATTAACAAAAAAAAGTTTTGACACAGCATGTAATGAGAGGAATTTGCTTTGCCAGATATAAATTATGCCATATAAATAAGATAATTAACTCTGCTGATATTAGTGCAGTAATAAAGACAAGGCCAACAAAGCAGAACAGAATACAAAAATAGGCCATCCATGTATGAGTATTTATACTACATAGATGGGGAGAAAAACAACAACAACAAGCCCCTCTTCCTCTATCCTCTTAGGTTCAATAACTAGGGCCTGTAAATTAAACTGACAAAAGACAGATGAAGAGGGGAAAATGTATACAGATTTTATTTGATGGTAGTATTTTAATTATTACATTGATGGAGGCCTTCACAGGAAAGAAGTGAAGACCCAAAGAGGCTTATATACCATTTTAATAAAGGGTGATAAATTTGTGCAGAAGATAAAGCAAAGGGGATTTGGGCTTGTAGGGGTGGTAAATTATGGGAAGGTAAACTCATAGGGGGAACTAAAAGAAGATAAGAGTTATTTTAGTAAGGTTTATTTGTGCAGACCCATCTCAGTGATTTTTTTGTATCTCCAGTGATAATGGTTGTGTTTCCTCCTCCTGGTAGGGAAAGAGGAGGGGGTAAACCTTTACAAAGGGAAGTCTGTGCCCTAGTTTAGGCAGATACAGTCAGAACTCATTTTTATAGCACTTCACAGATATGGTGTTTGGGTGTTTTTTTGTTTGTTTGTTTTGTTTTACCAAATGAAGGTTTGTGGCAATTGTGCATTGAGCAAGTCTACTGGCACCATTTTCCAACAGTGTTTGTACACTTTGTATCTCTGTATCACATTTCGGTAATTCTCACAATATTTCAACATTCTCATTATTGTTATATTTGTTATGGTGACTTGTGATCGGTGATCTTTAATGCTATTATTGTAATTGTTTTAGGATGCCATGAACCACACCATGTAAGACAGCAAACCTAATCAATAAAGGTTGTGTATATCCTGACTGGTTCACCGATTGGCCATTCCCTCATCTCTCTCCCTCTCCTCAAGCCTCCCCATTCCCTGAGAGACAACAATATTGAACTTAGGCCAGTTAATAACAATACAATGGCTTTTAAGAGTTCAAGTGAAAGGAAGAATCCCACATCTCTCACTTTAAATCCAAAGCTAGAAATGATTAAACTTAGTGAAAAAGGCATGTTGAGAGCTGAGATAGGCCAAAAGGTAGGCCTCTTTTGCCAAATAGTTAGCCGAGTTATAAACATAGAAAGAAAGTTCTTAAAGGAAATTAAAAGTGCTACTCCAGTGAACACACAGATGATAAGAGAGCAAAACCGCCTTATTGCTGATATGGAGAAAACTAGTGGTCTGGACAGATCAAACCAGCCACAATATTTCCTTAAACCAAAGCAATAGACTTTATCTACACAAAACAAGACAAACAAACATGTACACCTTAACATACCAACAGCAACCAAGAAATGTTACTGTGGCATGGTGAGAGAAGGCCCTGTGCACTGCCAGCAAGACCCAGGGGGGATTAAACCAGCAGAGTCCAGTAAATGGGGACAGCACACTGGAACTGGGGAAAGGGATTCCAAACAGTGAAATTCTCAGGAATTTCACACTGAACCAAGAGTGAGGGGCTCAAGCTCCAGATGGAACCATCTACCAGCTCAAGCTGAACTACTAAGCCCTGGGCTGGAAAGCCAATTAGATCAGGAGCTCAACCCAAAAGGAACAGAGCTCAGAACTGAAAGAGAATTTATCCACAACCCTTAAAAGAAAGACAGTGAACTTAAAGGGTTTGCAACATACCACACCTGTGTTTCTCATGTCCCAGAAGTCACCAGAAGTCTCTATCCATCCCGCTGTTGCCACCAAATCTATTAAACATACATTGAACTGAGTAAATTTAGAGATCAAATTGGCTTTATTCAACAATTCATAAATTGGGCAGCATCTCGTCTAGTAAAAGAAAAGAGCTCTGCCAAGCTGTAGAAAAGGAAAGGTTTTTAAAGGTGGAAAGGGATGGAAAAAGAATGCATTGTTTCAGGCAAAGTCACCTTGCTAAGGGTCATCAGGCAGGTTGGCTCACTAGTGCTGATCAGGTAATTCATGTGCACTGGTTAAAAGTTATATTCCCGTGGGTTTGAAACTACAGTTAGGCTAGGTATTATGTCTTGGTTTGCTGACGTGGGGTTTAGCACAAGTGACTCCACTTTGGATCTGCTGTCTCCTTTTTAACATGTGGTATTCTTAAACTGCTAAATATTCATTTAAGCACTAATACTGTAAACGGTACAAGAAAGGGAAGACCAAAAACTGCATCTATCTTGAGAAATAAGAGGAAAAGAGGAACAAGGTCATGCATTGGCTTTACTTAGGAGTGTCATAAAACAAAACTGTCAAAATGTTCTGTGGTCCCACTTCCCCTTCTATGAAATGGAAATATTGTGGATATAATTCCCCAACACATGTAATGACTCATTCCATGCATGCCCACCACCCTACAAATGTGCCCATCTCCTAGCCACCCCTGCTCAGTACCATCATATAAATGCCCACTTTAAATATAAATGACCATTCTGGATTTACAAACCCTCTCTCTGCTTTAAGGACATGTATCTTCTTCTGCAATTATAACTTGTTTGTCTAAACTAGTCTTACCCAAAACTGAAGAGATGAGCACGTGTCTGGTTGCAGGGCACACAACACAAATTAAAGGTATTTAATAATTATAGTACACGATTTATGATCTTTATCAGCATTAAAGCAAAGATGGGTCTCTCCAAATTAGGAAATACACTCTTAAATAAAACAAATAAAAATTAGCTCTAAGTGATAATGTGCTGTTGTAGAGCCTGAGTTTTATTTGTTAAGCTACGCACTTACCGCGGTGTCCCTTGACTGTTTTCTAGTAAGACTCCAAGACAGCTTCCAACTCTAGCTCTGCTTCTAACGCTGAGGTAACCTCATGCTTACACGCTTACACTTTAGTTTGAAAATGTGTATGCACATTGCTGGTTGCCTCTCTTACAGTATTGATTTCGGGACATACATATTTTGGGGTATCCAAAGCTTTGCAATCTAGGAAAGCCTTGCTCGGCCATCGATCTCATAATTATTACAAAAAGCTGTGGCAAGTCTCCTCCGTTGATTGCTAGATAAGGTAGAGCTAATTAGAAAATAAGATTCAAGCTTCCAGCCAAACTCACCTCCCAAGTCAAAACCCAGCCAAGTGTAAATGCAGTAAAACATGATTTGCATTGAGCAGAAAGTAGTGACCAAAGGGCGGGGGGGAGGGAAGGAAATGCACTAGTCAGCTAATGTGGACCTCTTTTTTTTTTTTTTTAATAAAAAGACAGCCACGAAATTATTCAATGTCACAGGCTCTCTACCGTTTTTGTTTTTGCTTTTTGTCAGACATAAGGCCCTAGTGAAACCAATATCTAATTTTATCATTATACCTTATAAAACGAAACTCGATACCTTTTTTTTTTTTTTAACCCGGGAACTCTTGATTGCAAAGCTCTATTATTTGGTGAGGGGTAGTTTCTAGAAGGCAAAGAGTTAAAGACGTCACTTTAAATGACAAAAGCTAAACACTTTACCCCACTTTCAGTCTCTCATCTATTCATCCTTTTCATTGTGTACGATTTCAGCTTTCTAAGCTCTTCAACTACCTGCCCCTAATTTGTATTCCTGGGGAGAGGCCTGGCTGGTTATTTTGCATTTGTGTGCTAATGTTGATGAGCTTCCTTCCCTGGGGGAGGGGAGAGGAGGAAACCGCAAAGCTGGATGGGGGTGGGAGTGAAGGTGCAGGCTTTGCCCAGAGAGGCATGCTGAATTTTAACCTTGAATGCCTCTTACAGAGCTCCTAACAAAGTCTTCCCGATTTTGAGAAATAGCACACCGTATTCAAGTCCTGTGTATACACACACTGGAACGAAATGTGACCCAAAAGTGAAATATGGATTTAGAAAAATTACTTAGTTATTATAATAATACCTCAAGGATAATAATGTGCAAGACCTTTCAAGCATATCGACGCTTCAGGAGAACTTTTATAAGTCACAAAAGAGATAGACTTCACTGTTTTTGGTGGGAAAAAAAGGAAAGAAGGAGAATGGTAAATACTTCATCAAAATAAAGGCAGAGCATTTTTTTCTGAATTATTAATAGACTATGGAAAACAAAAGGTTCACAGAAAATCATTTTAATTAAAATGATCATATCAGACATTTTTGGAGTTTACAAATATTAATGCCCTAATTTATTTCAACCCACGGTTTCATTGTTTCTGAGGGCACATCAGTTAGACTAAATGAATTAAATACTTCTGATCTGCTATTTGTAAAGCAAAATAACAGTGTACTCTCATACTTGTAATGGAGTAAATAGCAGTGCAAAGAAGACAGCTCCATAATGAATAATTAGTACATGTATTCGAGCTTTTAATTAACTAAAGGGGGTGCCGAAACACCTACTGGAGGAGTGACTGTGACCCACGATGGAAGTGTACTTATTAACCAGCAAGTTAGGGGAAATTTTCATTTTTCTACCAGCTTTATCCAAATTCAGAATTCTAATAAAGGCATAGAGTACCACTGCCTTTGCCCGATCAGTATTGTTGGAGGTCGTTTTGTGTACCTTTTTTGAAAAAGAGAGTAAATCATATCATTCAACATTAAAAAAAAAATTTAAGATGCAATCCTGACAATGTTATCTGAGGGAAACTGCAAAAGAATTTTGGGGGGGAAAGCCATTAGTTACAGGATATCACAAATCAGCGAACAGAATTCTGGGGTACAGATCAGAAACCAGAGATCAGTGTTCAAACTTGGCATCTAATAGAGGATCCTCAAATAATCGTCTGACTCTCTGACTTGGCGTGTCCTTGAAATCTCTGTCTCAGTGCTTTTATTTCTCAAATTAGGCTAACTGTAAAAGGTAGAATAACAAAAATGTTTTAAAAAAATTTAAATAGCTTAAAAAATATCAAAAAGGGGGAATATTGTCTTTCTTCTACTAGTACAAATAGTTATTGGTTGATTTACTTCCATTTTCTCTGTAGTTTTACTGATCTAACATAGTAATATTTATCCCCCATGCTGTGTTTATTTTCATCCTGGGAACACACTTAATGGACTAATCTTGCAATCCCAGCAAGTTATACATGACAAGTACAGGAATTCACAATAAATTAAAACAAATAATGCTTAGGTCTCAAGTTTCTGGTTAACCTGACAAACACAGTTGTCAAAAACACAAGAAAGAAATGTGCTACTTATCTGATCATCCTAGCGTGCCCTGGGATGAGAGTCTATGCAAAACTCTAAAATGGATTTTCCCCGTCAGATCAAGCCAAGTATCTGGCATTTGGTCCTTTCCTCCACTGAATCAACTAAAAACTGACCATTCTCTTCATTCGTTATATATTCCATTATTTATTCAGTAAATACTTGTTAACACATTTTTGCCAGATACTATGTCAGGAAGATCTATAATTTTATGGCATTGCAAACAAGTAGAAAAGGCACATGTATCATACTATTACAGACTAAGTAATAAGCAAACCAGCAGGTGTGTGCCCAAGAAACTATGGAAGTTTACAGGATAGATAAGGAAAGAGCAAAAACAAAACAAAGCAAGACTCTGGAGGTAACAGAAAAAGTTTGACAAAGAACATTCTGAAGCTAGCAGCCCAGACATTCCAATATGCAAATTCTGATTCCTGGGAACATACAATCTCCCAAGAATAAAGATATAAGACAAGCGAGCAAGGATATAGATAACTGTTTTCATCAGAGTAATTGTTAGATTTGTAAGTGACCATCTTAGAAACAATTTGAATCACTTGAAGTGCTTTCATGAAAATGAGCTATTTTCTAACGCCTCTTTTGGTTGGCATTGAACCAACACAACAAAGTTTGTTCCCATGTACCTCTAAAGCCTCATCCTCAAGAGAATATGGCTATCAGAGAGTGTTTATGCTAATAATCATGTATCCTCAAACCACATGTTGAAGTTACTGTCATTTAACGAGGAGAAAAACACTTACGTGAATATTTTTAATTACAATTTGAGGTATGTTAATAAATAGAACAACCATGTGCAATGCTTTTTTGTCCACTTTTCTATCCCCGTAGCAAGCTTCCATATTACATTAACTTTGTTACACAAATATAGTGACTTTTCAAATACATTCCCACTTCTTTTCTTTTTCCTGCTATAGTCTATCCTTCTCACTGCTACCTGCATTAACTTTAAAAATAACAAAAACAACAGTCTCCTCTTCCCAGACCTCAGTGGGATCCCTGCTTTCTACAAAATTAATCCCCTTGCACTGATGAACCTTCCCAGCCTTAATCCACCTGTCTCCCAGCCTCATTTCCTGAACCTCGCCACCCCCTGGAAGATCAAGTCCTGTCCTCACTGATAATCCCTTTTCTTTCACGACCTGAGACTTTGAGCAAGTGCTTTTCCTCACTGAAAATGCAGCTCCGCACATTTCCCCCTCTATCATGTCACTTCTATGAGGCTTTCCCTAACTCCCTCGCCTAGTTAGTTGTGGTTTCCTCATACTTCAAACACAATGCTATCAGAAAATTAATTTACAGGATTGCCAATACTTGCTTACATGTGTGAGATTAAAAACAACAAAAACCAGAACCTATTATCCCCTCTTTGTCCAGGTTCCAGGCACAGAGATTTAAAAGCTCTTGGAATTTTTTGAGTTTAGAATGACTTTTGTTATTCATAAGGAGCCCCTTCCACCATATCTGAATATATGTTAATGAAGTGATTCAAGGTGGGCCTTTAGTTTTAAGGGAGGGGTTGACCACACCAGAAAGACCAAGTAAGTGATTCAAATACTGGAACCTGCAGCCTTACCTTGAAACTCCAGGGAGAGGAGAGGGAATGGAGATGGAATTCAATCATGTGGCTGGTGACTTGATCAATCATACCTAATGAAACCTCGATAAAAACCCTGGGCGTCCAAACTTAGTACAGCTTCCTGCTTGGTGAACACATGGATGCACTATGAGTGTGCCATGATCCTGCCGGACTGTTTACCACAGCAGCTGCACTAGTTCACGTTCCCACTAGCAAAACGCATGGCTCCAATTGCTCCACATCCTTGCCAAGACTTGTTGCTGTTGTTGTTGTTATTGTTATTATTATTATTTTAATCATAGCCATTCTAGCAGGTGTGAAAACGTATCTCATTGTAGTTTTGATTTGCATTTCCTTAATGATTACTGATGTTGATCATCCCTGCATGTGCTCATTGGCCTTTTGTGTATCTTCTTTAGAAATTGTCTATTCGAATTATTTGCCCATTTTCAAATTGGGTTGTCTTTTTGTTATTGAATTGTGGGAATTCTTTATATAGTCTAGATATGAAACCCTTATATTTTCTACCTTTCCATGGGTGATCTTTTTTTTTTTTTTTAAGATTTTATTTATTTATTTGAGAGCGAGAGAGAGAGCACGAGCTGGATGAAGGGGCTGAGGGAGAAGCAGACTCTGCTAAGCAGGGAGCCCGATGCAGGGCTCAATCCCAGGACCCTGGGATCATAATATGAGCTGAAGGCAGATGCCTAACCGACTGAGCCACCTGGGCACCCCCATGGGTGATCTTTTAACTCTCTTGTCATGTGAACATTTGGTGTTATGTTTAAGAAACTATTACCAAATCCAAGGCCATAAAGATTTGTACCAATGTTTTCTTTTTAAGAGCTTTGCAATTTTAGTTCTTAAATTTGTTTCTGATTCATTTTGAGTTCATTTTTTTTAATATGGTATAAGGATCCAACTTCTTTTTAAATTTTTTTTTTCAGGTGAATATCCAGTTTTCCCAGCACCATTTGTTGAAAATATTGTTCTTTCCCCATTAAGTTGTCATCATTGTTGAAAATCAATTGATAATTGAAGTGAGGGGCTAAATTCTGGGCTCTCAATTCTATTCTATTGGTCTGTTTATCCTTAAGCCATTACCATACCATTTTGATTACTATGTTTGTAGTAAGTTTAAAAATTGGGAAATGTGAGCTCTCCAACTTTATTCCTTTGTTTTCAAGATTGTTTTGACTATTCTGAGTCTGTTGAAATTCCACATGAATTTTAGGATGGATTTTTCCATTTCAGCTAAAACAGTATGGGGATTTTGAGAGGTATTGTACCAAGTTTGTATATTTCTTTGGATAATATTCTCATCTTAACAATACTAAGCCTTCTAATCCATTAAACACTAGATGTCCTTCCATTTATGCATATTCACTTTAATTTCTTTCACTAATGTTTTATAGTTTTCAGTGTACTAATCTTGATCCCTCTTGGTTAAATTTATTCCTGAGTATTTTATTCTTTTTTGATGTTATTGTATATGGAATGTTTTAAAATTTTTCTTTTTGGATTGTTCACTGCTGGTTTATAGAAATGCAAAGGATTTTGCATTTGATTTTGTATCCTTTAACTTTGCTGAATTTATTAGCTTCACTTTTTTTGGTGTGTGGATTCTTTGGGTTTTCCACAAGTAAGATTAAGTCATCTACACACAAAAATAGTTTTGCTTCCTTTTCAATTTACAGGTCTTTCATTTATTTTTCTTGCCTTATTGCTCTGGTAGGTGTATAATTTTAAGAATAATTGTTATATCTTCTTGATGGCTTGTATCTTTATCAGTATATAATGTCATTCTTTATCACTTAAGTTTTTTTTTTTTAAAGTAGTCTCTACACACAATGAGGGGCTTGAACTTATAACCCTGAGATCAAGAGTTGCATGCTCTATCAACTGAGGCAGCCAGGTGCCCCATTTGTCTCTTAATCTTTTTGATTTAAAGTCTGTTTTGCCTGATAATAATACAGCAACCCCTACTCTGCTTTGGTTACTATATGCATGAAATATTTTTTTCCATTTTTTTTCCTTTTTGAAAATTTATTTTTTATAATTTAAAAATTTTGGGGGTGCCTGGTAGCTCAGTCGTTAAGCATCTGCCTTTGGCTCAGGTCATGATCCCAGCGTTCTGGGACTGAGCCTGCATTGGGCTCCCTGCTCAGCGGGAAGCCTGCTTCTCCCTCTCCCACTCCCTCTGCTTGTGTTCCCTCTCTTGCTGTCTCTCTCTGTCAAATAAAGAAATAAAATCTTTTAAAAAAATTAAATAAAAATAAAAAAATTTAAGTAAGCTCTATGCCTAAAGTGGGGCTTGAACTCATGATCCTGAGATCAAGAGTCCCACGCTCCACTGACTGAGTCAGCCAGGTGCCCCTCTATCTTTTACTTTCAGCCTCTTTGTGTCTTTGTATCTAAAGTGAGTCTCTTAGAAATAGAAAATTCTTTTTTAAATAAAATATTCTGCCAATTTCTGTCTTTTAATTGGAAAGCTTAACCTATGTACATCTAAAGTAATTTGCTGATAAGGAAGGGCTTACTTCTACCATTTATTCATCTTCTGTATATGTGTTTTTTTTATTCAATTCCTCTAATAATGAATTTTTTGTGGTTAATTTTTTGTAATGTGTCATTTTATTCTTTTCCTTTGTTTTCTGTTTTGTTGTTATTGTTATTTTCTTAGTGATTACCTTGGGAATTACAATTAACATCTTAAATTTATAACAATCTATTTTGACTAATACCAACTTAGTTTCAATAGTATGAAACACTCTAACCTTACATGTCTTTGCCCACTCCCTTTATGTTATTATTGTAACAGATTACATGTTTCTATGTTGTATGGCTGTTTATAATCATTTATAATCGTCGTTTTACACATTTGGCTTTTAAGTCATAAAAGAAAAAAGAGAAGTCACAAACCAAAAATAAAGTGATATAGGCTTTTATATTTATCCATCTAGCTATCTTTATCGCTGTTCTTTATTTTGTCACATAGCTTCTAGTTATTGTCCTCTATCCTTTCATTTCAGCCTGAAAGACTCCCTTTAGCATTTCTTTTAGGACAGTCCACTGGTAACAAACTCCCTTAATTTGTTTATCTGAGAATGTCTTAATTTCTCCTTTATTCTTGAAGGATAGTATTGCCAGATACAGAATTCTCAGTTAGTGGTGTATTTTCTTTCAGTAGTTTAAGTAATGTTATTACACTGTTTTATGGCCTCCATGATTTCTGATGGAAAATCAGCTGCTAATTTTATTTATGATCCCTTGTACATGATGAGTCCCTTTTCTCTTGCCACTTTCAAGATTCTCTTTTTGGTTCTGTCTTTTAACAATTTGGCTATAATTGATGTCTTGATGTGGATCTCTTTGAATTTAATCCTGTTCAGAATTTGTTCAGTTTTTTGAATGCATAGATGAATGTCTTGTATCACATTTGAGAATTTTCAGTTTTTATTTCTTCAAATATTTTTTCTTCCCGCCTTTCTCTCTTTTCTCCTTCTAAGACTTTCATGATGCATATGTTGGCATATTTGATTGTGTCCTACAGGTTTTGTTCATTTTTCTTTATTCTTTTTTCTTTCTGACTCCTCAGACTGGATAATTTCAATTTCCTTATCTTCAAGTTTACTTCTGCTTGTTCATATCTCCTGTCAAACCTCTTTAGTAGATTTTTTTATTTCAGCTATTGCACTTTTCTGCTCCAGAATATCTCTTTGGTTTCATCTTATAATTTCTATCTCTTTATTGCCATTCTCCATTTGTTTATACGTTGTTTTCCTGATTTTCTGCAGTTCTTTGTCCATGCCTTCCTTTAAATTAAGCATATTTAAGACAGTTGACTAGTCTTTGACTAGTAATTCCAATATCTGAGTTTTCTCAGGGATAGTTTCTGTCAAATTGTATTATATTATTATTATTACTATTACTATTATTATTATTGTGAATGAGCCATGTTTTCTTGTTTATTTGTACACACTGTAATTTTTTGTTGAGGACTGGACAGATTGAGTATTATAATGTGGTAAGTCTGGAAATCAGATTCTCTTCCTCCTCAGTGATTACTTTTGCTCCTTGTTGAGGGCTGTGGTTGCCCATTTGTACAGTGACTCTTCTTATTTTTGCAAAGTTTGTATTCCTTGTTATATGTGACCAAGAATGAATGAATATATATATATATGTAATATATATATATATATATTATATATATAAAATCTTCCAGTAGAATCAGTTGCCAGGTACTTCACTGCAGTCCGAGGAGGACAAAACAAATATAAGTATCTGGACTTGTCCCTCAGGGAACTGCCAGATCTTCTAAAACATATAATCCTAAATATGTGAAAGATAATGTCCTTACTGCCCACTTTAGAACTGGTCAGTTGCTCTGGGCTACCATCCCCTTGTCCGAGCGGGGCTGAGGAATGAGGGAGATAGCTGGTTCATAAAGTCATTCTCTACCAAAGTTCAATAGCTTCTCCCTTTATCAAGTACTCCTCTGGTTGTAGTGTCTGATCATGTTCCCAAGTCTCAAAATAAGTGATCCCAATAGGTTTTTGTTTCCAGTCTAATTTATTATTCTTTTGGTGAAGGGATTAACTTTTGGGGCTTCCTGGTTTGCTATTTTTCATGACATTCCTCAATGTACAGCATCTTAAATGTGCGTTTTACCATAATCTTAGGGTGAGTAGATCAATTTAATTGGTATACATGGTGTGTGTTTTTGTGTATGTGTTTCCGTGTGTGAATTTCCCCAAATACCTTACCTTTTAAATTTCTAACACTTTAAAAAAAGATTATTTTTAAGTAAACTCTACACCCATCATGGGGCTTGAACTCACAATCCCAAGATCAAGAGTCATATGCTTTACTGACTGAGCCAGCCAGGCACCCCTCTCACACTTTTTATAGACCAATTCATCGGAGAATCTTCAAATCTGTAAGTTTTAGTAAAATTTACAATAAATTCTTCTTGTAAACATTAAGTGTTATTAATTTGCCTAACCATTATTGAAAGAAGTCATTTAACTGGATAGTATAGATATATTTCCTTTTATAAATCTTTCTTCATAAGTAGAAACAATAAGCTTTGTCATCATTTTAGTTTGGTTATTCTGTGGTTTGAATCAGTCAAACTGTTAATGCAGTTAAAATATGCGTCAATCTTTATACTGATGCAGGCTAAAAGATTTCCTGTTTAGCGATCATTACCTATGCAGATCTTATCAGCTACCTGTGGGAATTTTGTAGTGAGTACCAGATTTATTCATTTCTAGATAGCTATAAACAGATGTATCTGGTTTAGAACTGTATATGTGTATTGAAAGCATATAACAGATTTTGATAGATTGGGGGCTAGAATTAACACATTTTTATTCAGTACTGTTTGTGTGTTAAAGCAAAACTATGACAATGTTTGGCTTATTGTGCCCTTAGACCTTGGGGAGATGATCTTATGAGCTTTAATGTATGATGTGGAAGGAACAGAGGCAGATATGAAGAAAAACTCTGTCTTACAATCATAAACAGGGTTGGGCTTAGGTGTTTTAGCACGTGTGAAAGAAGTGGCTTTGAAATTATAATGACTCACATGTCACCTGGTGAAAATTCGTCTACCTCATGGCAGCATGTGTTGGGGGACACAATAGGGTTATATATATTTACATGTAAACCAATAGTTTGGTTAGAAAGCCCTTATTATTTGTTTGCACTATGATAAGGATTGAAAGAAGTTTCATTTTATAGCTCCTGCTGTTCACTCATTTACTCAATTATTCAATCATTCATTAAAAATTTATTAAGAGCCTATTGTGTTTCAAGCATTAGGGATACAAAGCTGAATACAATATGGTCCTTGAAACTTCTAAATTAGTTGGGAGCACAAAGTGGCACAAAGGAAACAATTAGCTAATATGATAGTATTGAAGCCTGACTTAGAAGTTGAACCTGTTTATGTATGAGCTAGAGCTTAACACCAAAGGAATCTATCCTTTATATAGGCAAAGCCTGAGCCATTTATAAACGACTAAAAGAGGTGAATGCTTCAGCATTTTCTAGAAAAAATAAAATGAAATCTGTCTTGCTCATTAAGTCTAAATTTGCCTAATGCCTTATAGAAGCTATGCAAAGAGAAAGGTCTCATATCCTGGAAAAGACAGGTGACTGAACAGGATGGAATCACTGGGAACAGAATTCTCTGACTTGGTTATTTTCATTAGGGTATCTCTGAAATCAGAGGAAAATAAATTACTTAATCCTCTCTGTCTTTTCCTGGGCAAGTAGATTCAGTAGCAGCTGTTACTCATCATGCCAGGTGCAAATATTTATAAATGAAATTTTTTTTTTTTATTTTTTAAAGGTTTTATTCATTTATTCGACAGAGATAGAGACAGCCAACGAGAGAGGGAACACAAGCAGGGGGAGTGGGAGAGGAAGAAGCAGGCTCATAGTGGAGGAGCCTGATGTGGGGCTCGATCCCATTACGCGGGGATCACGCCCTGAGGCGAAGGCAGACGCTTAACCGCTGTGCCACCCAGGCGCCCCTATAAATGAAATTATTATACAAGTGTCATGGCTTTGTTCTTCTCCTTGTTCATGTGAGTGCATAAGAACCAGGCTCTAGTGTGAAGAAGGCTTCCCAAAGGAGAAAGGCTTGATGAGAACATGGGAAACCAAGCAGGGTGAGCAAGGTGTTCACCTGTGTGGTAGCCTGGTATCAGTGTTACTGCCCAGGAAGAGTTTCAAATTGGGCTAGCCAGCTTGTTTACCTCAAGTAGGGTGATGATAGCATCTACATGGTGATGGTAGTTGTGGGGGTGGGGGTGGGGGTGGGAGTGGGGAGGATGGTCAGCTTGGTGTAAGGTATAGAGTCCAAGCAAAGTAACGAAATTTTCCATATGGAGAAAAGTCCTGATGTGGTTTTGGAGCTGAAGCAGGTGAGGAGAGCTTCTACATTTGGGGGTGTTCCAGAGTGGGTATTATACCCTGATAACAGGGGTTATAGTGATGATAGGATTTTTGTTTCATACATATGGATAAAGTGAGATAGGTTCTTACTTTCTGACAAGGAAGTTACTAATAATGAAAGGGGAAAATTACAATTAACCCTGTGATGTTGGATTGGAATAGGAGGTATTGGTATGGACTCATGGATTTCAATGTAGAGAGATATATATAGAAATAAAAATGGATGTTAATGTGTATATATATACATACATATGTTCCCTAGTTCTGTGAAAGGACTTGAGGATAATATCCCACTAGCAATAAATACATCTAGCACCAAAATCTGGGTTTCTAAATATCATTCTCTACACAAAGAAACCAGAGAGCCATGAAGAAATAGCTGATTCTAAGAACTTTTTTTCAGAAACCAATTATACCAGAAAGTAAGGAAGTGATAAAATAATAATAATGATACATCAAATGAAAGGATACAGAAGCTAGCCTTCATGGCCTCCCATTGGCCAAAATAAAGATAAAAATACATATTGATAGTAATGGATTATAAGTCATTGAATAAAGTAGAAATGTGTGAGATGATACTGATATAATAAATGAATAAACTGAGAAGTTAATGAAGAATAGGATATTTCCTACCTTAGAATAATCTCTCCCACAAAATACTTTTTAATTGTAAAGGAACAAAAATAAACTTATAGCAGGAAAATCTGTCAGATACCATCTTGATCAAGAGATTAAAGTGAACATCATTGCATGCCACTAGATAAGTGCAATTACTTTGTGATATGCCCATCAAAAATGCACAACTTGAATATAATGAAGAAGAAACAACAGCAAAACAGAAGTTGAGGGTTATTCTACAAAATAAGTGGCCTAGAATTTTCAAAAGTCTTGATAATTAAGCAAAGACTGAGGAACTTTTCCAGAATGAAGATTAAAGAGACATTGACATGTAAGTGAAATGTGTAATTCTGAACTGGATCCATTTTCACAAGGAGATTGTTGGGTCAACTGGCTAGTATTAAATGGCATCTGAGGATTAGACGGTGCTAATGTGCCAAGGTTAACTTCTTAATTTTGATGACTGTATTGTGCTTATGTGAGAAAATGTCCCATTTGAAGGAAATATACACCTAGCATTGGGTGGTGATGAGATATCAGATCAGCTACTAATTCTCAAGCAGTTCAGGGAAAAAAATTCTTTGTTTTGTACCTGCAACTCCTAAATATGCTTGAAATTCAAAATAAAAACATAGTTTACTTTTTAAAAAATAAGATCTGGGACTCTGTTGTCAAGTTTCTTTGTTTCATACCCCAGCTTCTGCTGTATGGGCTTGGTTAAATCCTGTAAACTCTCAGCTGCTGTTGCTTCCTCTGGGAAAGGTGTATCATAATAGTAACTTCTTAAAAGGGTCGTTTTAAAATTTCAATGAAAAATGGGGCACCTGGGTGGCTCAGTCCTTAAGCCTTTGGCTCAGGGCCTGATCCCAGGGTCTTGGGATCAAGCCCCTCATCGGACTCCCTGCTCAGCAGGACGCCTACTTCTCCCTCTCACACTCCCCCTGTTTGTGTTCCCTCTCTCACTGTCTCTCTCTCTCTTTGTCAAATAAATAAATAAAATCTTTAAAAAAAAAATTTCAATGAAAAAGGACTTCACATAGTTTCTGGTTCTTATGAATTATTTTTCTTCATTAGTGGTTATTTTCCTTACTCAGTTTTATGGAATAAAATAAAGGGCTTAATTAGTTCATGTATGAATCACTACAAATTAGAATGCATGTAGAGTTCAATTTTTCATATTAAAGAGTGAAGCATTATACATTCTTTAGTCACTTAATAAAGAATCTCATCTTTCATCTTCAATTTTGGATCCAAGAACATGTTTTGGTTCAAATCCACCAGATGAATAATATAATTTAGTTTAACCATATTATAGTTTCATGTACTCTAAATGCCTCTATAATAACAATGTTGGATGCCACCAAGTTTCAGTTATGGAAATGCCCATGTATAAATACACACACACTTTTACTGCCAGAAATATTCAAGCCTTATGGATGTCACAGTGGCAGAAACTGTGTTCAAATCAACAACAATAGATGACAAAATAAATGTTCAAATTTGTAAGTTTGCACTTGCAACTGAGAAAATCCAAGGTACTGAGGAGGAGGAAAGATGTCTTTGGATTTTATGTTTGTTTTTGTTTTGCTGCCCTGACAAATTACCAGAAGCCTGGCCTAAGATAAAATCCATTTATTATTTCACCGTGCCACAGATACAGATTTGGGCTTGTATCAATGGGCTTGGCTTGATTCTTTGCTCAGGGTATGACAAGGCTGAAATCAGTTTTCTCCTGCGCTGGATCCTTATTTGGAGGCTCTGGGGGAAAATTCCCTTCTAAGCTTGTTTAGATTGTTGGTGAAATCTAGTTCCTAGTACTTAGAGATAGGACTGAGGTTCCTGTTTCCTTGTTGGGTATTGTCTGGAAGTCATCCTGAACTCTCCTGAACCACCCACATCCCTTCTTATGTAGCTCCTTCTATCTTCAAAGCAACCTTGGTGGGTCCTTTACACTTTGAATCTCTCTTATTTTCTCTTCTGCCACATCTAGAGAAAGTCCTTTCCTTTTAAAGAGCTTGTATGGTTAGATCAGGCTCACCTGGATAATCTTTTTTTTTTTTAGGCCAATGTTGCCATATAACATAACACAATCATGGGGGTGACATAGCATCACATTCACAGGCTCCAGTGACTAGGGTGTGGAATCTTGAGGACCAACCCTAGAAATTCAGCCTACTGACTAAGATTTACATATGGGGGTGGGAGGGAGGGGGACAAATAATTCATTACTCTATAAGATGATATTTAATTTTTTATGGCAATTTAGAGGCATATTTCCTTGAAGTGTTGCTGCATAGGTATATAAACATAAATGATAAGAGGAAAAAATTGAATCACTAGGAAGAGAATCTTCCTCAATGTTATTTCTCTTGTGTATAAGTACAACATAAGTAATTTTATGGACATTTGGAATTATATACTCTGCATATATATATATATATATATACATACATATACACACATGCTTCTACAGACAATACAAAATTATTTCAATTTTAACTAAACCTAAATTTAGAAATTTAGGTTTAGTTAAAACAGAACTACACAGTATTAAATATTTAATGTCTTTCACACCTTCTCTGGTTCCCATTCTTAGCTAGCAAATTGGCTAATTATTATCTACATAGATATAAATTCAGTGGAGGAAAAGAAAGATGGTTTACTGGAGGCGGTTTTAAGATGATTCTAGAGTTACTGTCATCACAGTCGTCCATACCAATTTTGTCTTTATTGCCACAATGATTAATGTTTCAGCGAATTATATATTAGAAAGTGGAAAATGATAACAACTCAACCGGGCAATTACAGATGCATGGAGCAGCATAAACAGCAGCCCTTGATATAAACAATAACCTGCATGTCTAGGGGCCTTCTTGCACGCACCCCCAGGAGTGCCTGAACCTGGCCAGCCCCTCCCCCATGGTACTATAGCTCAGAGGCTTGGCTTAGGTGGGGTTGGAAATGCCCTAGAATGGCTCTTTGTTGATTTTCCCTCGTGCTAGAGCCTAGTGTTGCTGTGAAGCAAAGTGCTATTGAATTTGCTCACTCAGGCAGAACACTCAACAGGAAGGAAGGAAGCAGCCATTCTTTCTGGTCCTATTGTCTGACCACCCGGCTTAAGCAATCAAACAGCTCTGTGGCCGTAGCTGGATGCTTACAAGCCTGTCATGGTTTTTTTTTTTTTTTTCCTTTTACTCCTGGTGGGCACTGGGGAAGGGGGGCAGGGATGGATAGAAACTGGCTCTTTATGGTTTTCACTTTATTTTTGATGATTTGATGACATCTTTTCATGACTCATTTTCAGGTACCCATTTTCTAACAGCAAAGTTTGTAAAGAGAGTAGATGAGTGTATGTTTTGGAAGTGGAGGAAAGATAGTAATACAATGGGCTCTCTCTACGGATGTATTCTGAAAATGGGAAGAAGTAAACATTTTACATCACTAATATATTTTGAGATTAGTCATCTTTTTTTTTGAGATTAGTCATGATGTTTGAATAAGTTTTCAATGTGCTGCCAACTTCATGTCTTTAGACAAGTCGTTTGTCCTCTGTGCTTCGGTTTTCTTTTTTAATTACTAGAATAAGGATAACGACCCAAACTTGCTTATTTCACATGGATCGTATAATAGTCAAATTTGTGAAAAAGTGCTTAGAAAAATATCCCATTATCCTAAAATATAACATTAGGATTCTCCTGAGGAAAAGAATGCTACAATTAAATAACTGAGTTGAGGAAAAAACTTAATAACTTAAGGGTTACTGAACACAAATAATAAATTTTGTCATTGACATGTGTTTCCAAATTATTGACAGCTATCCTTAAAATTTGAAAAGTTTCTCCCAAAACCAATAGCCTTGGGATTGCCATAAAGAAGTGGTTAGTGGAATTCTACACTTGGCACCATACTTCTGTGCATAATTCTCAATTTCTAAGTGCAGTTTTAAAATGCATTAAAGGGCCAAAACTTCATATGATTATTCATCTTTTACATATGAATTTCAGGGGAAATGAAAATTTAAAAATCAAATATAATTTGAAAAGTAATTATAGTTAAATTTCTTGAGGGAAATGGTACCTTCATTAACATGAGCTTTAAATTTATTTCTTTTTTTCTTTTCTTTCTTTTTTTTTAAGAATCCTAAGTAACTATAATGATTATAGTTATTCAGAAGTCATGAGGAGTTTAAATTACCCTGGGTTATTTGGGGACTTTCTGATACTTTCTGAGGAAACCATGCCATAATCTTTCAGAAGTAATCCCTTTTAACATTAAGTGGGAGAATGGTAGTGGCTTTTGAGGTGTGAGGCAGTCATCAAGACTAGATGATATCCTCTAAGGAACACAGTCAAGGAAATAGTCTCATTTGATTTGAATGGATTTTTCCCTTTTAGGGGCCAAATGTCAGGGGAAATCTGTGGCTAGCTTGTTAGTCTAGAATTGGAGGGTCTAGAGCGGAGTTCAGAAGGGCACAGTGAGATAGCGCCGGCTGGTTTTGGCGCCTCCCCTCTTTGATTTGCCACTTTCATAAGATGAGCAATGATGCCAGGCTCTCTTGGCTATGCCCACTATTCTTCACATTATCAATTCAGTATTTGGCACCATCCATGTAATTTCCCCAAGTAGAAGTCAAAGGCAGGTGTTCAGGAAAAAATGAAGGACCCTTGAGTGGAGAATCTGTTTTACCTTCTTCTTAAGGACATCCGGGCTATCAGAACAGTGAAGGGAGCTCATTGAAACGGACAGCTTTATAGAGATTAAAAGAGACAATAATTCCTCAAATGTAGGTTAGGCTTAGATATTCCCTGGAGCTATGATTTATAAGGGGGCTTAGAGAGCATCCAACTCTCGAAAACCTATTTACCCCATTAATCTGGTGTCAAAACTTGATCATTTTGAGGTTATTCCCTTGGTTTATCATTCCTCTGGGTTAGGGTCACTTCTTTTTTAGAATGAATATGTTTTCCAGGCTCTCTTTCTTAGGGGTGAGTTGATGTGAAAACACCAGAGCCTGCAGAGTAATGAAAGGAAGTTGTGCTGAAAAAGGAGAAAGGTTACCACAGAGAAGGGAGAGGCATTGAAAAAGAGATTTTTTTTTAAAGTAAGTTCCATGCCCGACATGGGGCTCAAATTCAACACCCCTAAATCAAGAGTTGCATGCTCTACTGATTGAACCCACTATGCACTGCAAGAGGTTTAAGATGCATTACAATGTGCCTGGAGAGAAGCAAACTGATTCTAAGTAACTTGTCCACCAGAACAAAGTATAATATTTTTTAAAGGAAATAAAAAAGCTACCATGTAAAATTCACAATGTCCAGAATTCAACATCAACCACAAAAATTACTAGGCACACAAAGAAGTAGACAAATGTGATCTACAGCCTGGAAAAAAAATGGGCAATAGAAAGCGACCCCAAATGGCAGACATAGTAGAATTAACAGAGGATATTAAAGCAGCTCAGGGATTAGAAAGAAAAGCACAAGCATAATGAAGACAATGATGGAAGATATAATGAGAAGCAAATGGAAATTTAGCTAAAAGTATAATATCTTACATAAAAATTTCACTGCATCACCACTCCATCTTAACAAGTGAAAAAACTGAAGAAACTGAAAAATCAACAACTCTTCTTAGATCCTTCAGAGAAGTGAGTTTCCAGGACAGACCACCACCCCAAAATTAGAGACACAGGTATTTTCAGAGAATTACAAATTATCAGATCAGAAATGCACAAGCAGAAATCTAATCAGGCTCAGATAAAGGAAGGAGATTTATTTTATTTGATACTACTTTACATGGTTTGCATTTTTAGTACATATTAATTATTAATTAATCAATATTTTAATTCCAATAGAGTTAGCATATAGTATTATACTAGTTTCGGGTGTAAAGTACACTGATTGAACGATTTTATACATTACTCAGTGCTCATCATGGTAAGTGTATTCTTAAGCCCCTTCACCTGTTTCACCCAACCCCCCACCCACCTCCCTTCTGGTAACCATCAGTGTGTTCTCTATGGTTAAGAAGCTGGGGTTTTTTGTTTTGTTTTGGTTTGGTTTTTGTTTGTTTTGTTTTGCCTCATTTTTCCTTTGTTCATTTGTTTTTTAAACTCCACATATGAGTGAAATTATATATAAGGGTATTTGTCCTTCTCCGACTTACTTCACTTACCACTATACCCTGTTCATCTATGTTGTTGCATAAGGCAATATTTCATTCTTTTTTATGGCTGAATAATATTGCATTATCTCTCTTTCTCTATCTTTATCCATTCATCTATCCATAGACACCTGGGTGGCTTCCACAGTTTGGCTATTGTAAATAATGTTTCAAAATACATAGGTGTGCATATATCCCTTTGAGGTTAGTGTTTTTGTGTTTTTTTGGGTAAATACCCAGTAGTGTGATTACTGGACAGTAGCATAGTCCTATTTTTAGTTTTTAAGGATCCTCTATACTGTTTTCCACAGTAGCTGCACCAGTTTGCATTCCTACCAATAGCACACAAGTATTCCTTTTTCTCCATACCCTTACCAACACTTGTTGTTTCTTGTGTATTTGTTTAGCCATTCTGAGAGATGTGAGGTGGTATCTCTTTGTGGTTTTTGATTTGCATTTCCCTGACAACTGTGACACTGAGCATCTTTTCAAGTGTCTGTTGCCCATCTGCATGTCTTCTTTGGAGAAATGTCTGCTCATGTCTTCTGCCCATTTTTAATTGGATTATCTGTTCATTTTCCAGTATTGACTTGTGTAAGTTCTTTATGTATTTTGTATACTAACTGCTTATTGAATATGTCATTTGCAAATATATTCTCCCATTCAATAGGTTGTGTTTTAGTTTTGTTAACTATTTCCTTTGCTATGTAGAAGCTTTTTTTTTTTTAACATAGCCTCAATAGTTTATTTTTGCTTTTGTTTCCCTTGCCTCAGGAGACCTGTCTAGAAAAACGTTACTATGGCCAATGTCTGTCTAGGATTCTTCTAGGATTTTTATAGTTTCAGGTCTCACATTTAGGTCCTTAATCCCTTTTGAGTTTATTTTGTGTATGATGTAGAAAGTGGTCCAGTTTCATTCTTTTGCCCGTAGCTGTCCAGTTTCCCTAACACAATTTGTTAAAGAGACTTTTTCCCCATATTCTTGCCTTCTTTGTTGAAGATTAGTTAACCATATAATCATGGGTTTATTTCTGGGCTCTCTATTCTGTTCTATTGATCTAAGTGTCTGTTTTTGTGCCAGTACCATACTGTTTTGATTACTACAGTTTTGTAGTATAATATGAAATTTGGGGTGGGATATCCTCTAGTTTTGTTCTTCCTTTCAAGATTGCTTTAGCTATTTAGGGTCTTTTGTGTTTCCATATAAATTTTAGGATTGTTCTAGTTCTGTCAAAAATGCTATTGGTAGTTCGATGGGCATTGCATTTAAATCTGTAGATTGCTTTGGGTAGTATAGACATCTTAAAAATTTGTTCTTCCAATCCATGAGAATGAAATATCTTTCCATTTGTGTCATCTTCAGTTTCTTTCACCAATATTTTATAGTTTTCAGAGTATAGGTCTTTCACCTCTTTGGTTAAATCTATTCCTAGGTATTTTTTTCATTCCTAGGTATTGTATTATTTTTGGTACAATTGTAAATGGGATTGTTTTCTTAACTTCTTTTTCTGCTACTTTATTATTAATGTATAGAAATGCAACAGATTTCTATATATTGATTTTGTATCCTGCAACCTTACTGAACTTACTGAATTCATTTATCAGGTCTTGTAATTTTCTTGGTGGGGTATTTAGAGTTTTCTATATATAGTATCATGTCATCTGTAAATAGTAAAAGCTTTACTTCTTCTTTACCAATCTAGATGCCTTTTATTTTTTTCTCTTGTCAGATTGCTGTGGCCAGGACTTCCAGTACTATGTTGAATAAAAGTGGTGAGATTGGATATCCTTGTCTTGTTCCTGATCTTAGGGGGAAAATCTCTCAGTTCTTCACCAATGAGTATGATGTTAGCTGTGGGTTTTTCATATATGGCCTTTATTATGCTGAGGTTTGTTCCCCCTAACCTACTTTGCTGAGGGTTTTTTTTTTTTTTTAAGCATGAATAGATGTTATACTTTGTCAAATGATTTTTCTGCATCTGTGGAAATGATCATATGTTTTTTTCTCTTTTCTCTTGTTGATGTGATGTATCATGTTGATTAATTTGTGAATATTGAGCCACACTTGCATCTCAGTAATAAATCCCACTAGACCGTGGTGAATGATTTCTTTAATGTATTGTTGGATTCTGTTTGCTAATATTTTGCTGAGGATTTTTGCATCTATGTTTATCAGAGATATTGGGCTGGAGTGTCTTTATCTTGTTTTGGTATCAGGGTCATGAGAGCCTCATAGAATGAATTTGGAAGCTTTCCTTCCTTTTCTATTTTAAAAAAAAAAAGTTTGAGAAGAATAGGTATTAGCTCCTCTTTAAATGTTTTGTGGGATTCATCTGTGAAGCCATCTGCTCCTGGACTTTTGATTGTTGGGAACTTTTTGATTACTGATTCAATTTTATTGCTGGTAATCAACTTGTTCCAATTTTCTGTGTCTTCCTGATTCAGTCTTGGGAGTTTATATATTTCTAGGAATTTATCCATTTCTTCCAGATTGTCTAATTTGTTGGCATATGATTTTTCATAATATTCTCTTATAATCCTTTGTATTTCTGTGATGTCAGTTGTTGTTTCATCTCTGATTTTGTTTGAGTCCTCTCTCTCTCTCTCTTTTTTTCTTTGGTTAAGTCTGGCTGAACGTTTATCAATTTTGTTGCTCTTTTCAAAGAACCAGCTCCTAGTTTCACTGATCTGTTCTATTGTGTTTTTTTAAGCTTTATTGCATTTATTTCTGCTCTAATCTTTATTATATCCTTCTTTCTACTGGTTTGGGTTTTGTTTGTTGTTCTTTTTCTAACTCCTTCTGGTTTAAGATTATGTTGTTTATTTGAGATTTCTCTTGCTTCTTGAGTTAGGCACCCTTCTGTTGTGACTGAGCTGCTTTTACCTTCACTCCAGTTGTCTGCAATGGTCTTTCTTTGCCTGTTGTGGGCATGGTTTTGTCCTTATGTTGTTAGTGGGCCAATCTGGTGCCACCCTGGGCTTGAGTTGAGTCAGGCCAGGCATTTGCCAGAGATGCAGTAGCACCAAACTACAGGTGCTTTCCCTGTGTTGTGCCCTGAGAAGCTTTCATTGGTCAGTGCAGCCTGCGGTCAGACCAGCTGCCTGTTCTGCACCCACTACTGGGGCTACAATCAGAGTGGTGCTCCCTGTCAGGGCTGCTTACACACTGCCTGGCTTGTGGCATCAATTTGGATGGGCTCTGGTCAAGAGCATATTGGAGGGGGTAGGACTACAAGAGAACATGTGGGTGGGGTGCACAGTTAGCAAATTAGGCACAGCACTAGTTCCTACAGGTGTCTGCGTGTCTAGGCTGGGGGAGAGGGGAGAGAAATGGTGCCTGTCAGCGCCTTTGTTCTTGGAGAAGTCTCCCAATGATCCCTGGTCACCTACCATAGGCTCTGAGATTAGTTAACAAATCATCCTCAGGTGTTTTTCAAACTGTTGCTTCTGTACTGTATCTCTGTGGGGCTATTTGTTATCTCTTTAAGCATAGGGACTTCACCCTCTTGGCTATCCCAGAACAAAGCTCACTGATTTTTAAAGTTCCAGGTGTGAAGCCCTGCTGATTGCAATAATTCCAGAAATTAGGGGTGCCTGGGTGGCTCAGTCAGTTAAGCAACTGACTCTTCATTTCAGCTCCAGTCGTGATCTCAGAGTCTTGGGATCAAGCCCTGTATCAGGTGGGCTCCACACTCAGCAAGGAGTCTGTTTGAGGATTCTCTCTGTCCTTGTCCCTCTGCCCCTGCCTGTGCTTGCTTGCTCTCTCTAAATAAATAAATCTTAAAAAATAAAAAAAGAATTCAAGAAATTAGGACCCTCTTCTTTTCAAAGCCCAATGTCATGGGGATTTGTCCTCTCTGTGGTGGTTCCCTATGCCTGGGGTCCTGATACAAGGGTCCTTTTCTCTCCGCATGCTGTGCCCACAGTGTCACTCCCTTCCACAGACAGTACCGCTGGTTTTTTTAGCTCACAACTTTCTCTGCTCTTCCTACTCTCTTCAAGGTGGCCTCCTCTCTACATTTAGCTGTGGAGAGTCTATTCTGCCAGTCTTCATTTCACCATCTGGGTTATTTACACAATATGGATGTTGTCTAGTTGCATCCCTGGGTTGAGTTGAGTTTAGGGTCCTCCTACTCCACCATCTTCCCCTGAAGTTCTGAATGCTCTCTCTCTCTCTCTCTCTCTCTCTCCATATATATATATATATATATATATATTTTTTTAATTAGCTACCTAACATGATATAGTTTTTGGGGGGGTGCTGAGTACAGCATACTTTATTGATGATACATGACAAGGTGGGGCTCCTCAAACTCCTCCCCTTCTTCAGGGTGTCTGGGATGGAATCTGTGGAGGTCAGGAGATTCTCAGTGTGTTGGGGGATTAGTTGGGACAAGGACTCCCCAGCAACTGAGGGTCTCTCTCTTCTTCTTGCTTTTGGTGGCTGGTGGTCCAGGGGGCTCTTACTCCTTGGAGGCCACATGGACTGTAAGGTCCACCATCTGTTTGCTGTAGCCAAATTCATTGTGATACCTGGAAATGCATTTGACAATGTGGTCATTGAGAGCAATGCCAGCCCCAGCATCGAAGGTGGAAGCGTGGGTGTCACTGGTAAAGTCACAGGAGACAACCTGGTCCTCAGTGTAGCCCAGGATTCCCTTGAGGGGGCCCTCTGATGCCTGCTTCACCACCTTCTTGATGTCATCATATTTGACAGCTTTCCCCAGGCAGCAGGTCAGATCTATAACTGACACGTTGGGGGTAAGGACATGGAAGGCCATGCCAGTGACCTTTCCATTCAGCTCAGGGATAACCTTGCCTACAGCCTTGGCAGTGCCAGTACAGAAGCAAGGATGATGCTCTGGGCAGCCCCTTAGCTATCACGCCAAGGCCCCTCACATAGGAGCCGTCCATGGTCTTCTGGATGTTGCTGATGACATGGACTGTGGTCATGAGTCCCTCCACAATGCTGAAGTTGTCGTGGATGACCTTGGTCAGAGGTGCCAAGCAGTTCGTGGTGCAGGATAGACTGCTGACAATCTTGAGGGAGTTGTCATACTTGTCATGGTTTGTGCCCATTACAAACATGGGGGCATCAGCAGAAGGGGCAGAGATGATGACCCTCTTGGCCCCGCACTTCAAGTGAGCCCCAGCCTTCTCCGCAGTACTGAAGACCTCAGTGGACTCCACAACATACTCAGCACCGGCATCACCCCATTTGATGTTGGGGGGATCTCGCTGATGGAAGATGGAAATGGGCTTTCCATTGATGACAAGTTTCCTGTTCTCAGCCTTGACTGTGCCATGGAATTTGCCATGGGTGGAATCATACTGGAGCACGTAGACCATGTAGTTGAGGTTAATGAAGGGGTCAGTGATGGTGACAATACTGACTTTGCCAGAGTTCGAACAGCCCTGGTGACTAGGCACACAATACGGCCAAATCTATTTACTCTGACCTTCACCATCGTGTCTCAGGGATGCAGCTGGCACTGCACCAGAAGTAACAGCTGTCTGTCAAATGGGGAGGACTGAAGAGCCCTAACATGATTTTTAAAGTTAAATAAAATATACAGAGCCCTCTGCTACAGCACCAAGTCAAATCTCTTTCTCTCTAGCAACAGTTGAAGTAGGTCAAGAATTGTTTTGTTTAAGCTGCAAAACTCTAGTTTTCTCATCTGTACCCTCCCATTATTGCCCTCTAGATGCACAAAATGTCAATGTTCCTTAAAAGAATGCATTGAGGATTAGATGTAGTGATCTGGATAGGATTGTTCTACTGTGCCAAGGACAGCAAACATCCTCCTCCGTGGATGTGGAGACCACAGATCAATTCAGCGGCCCAATTGAGGGCAATTTGTGAATCTCTTATGACTTGGCAATTCCATTTCTATTGAATTGTTCTTTACAGCCACTTTGCACATGATTCACAGGAAGCCTGTTTTCAACTTATAAAACTCTTAATATGAATTGCTTTCATCTTTCATTTAAGTTTCAAAATAGAGAAAATTTAAAGAATAGAAAAAATTAAATACTTTTAGCTATTTCTCCTTATTAGTTAGCTTTACACCATCTCCCCTAAGCAAAACTTTTGCCTGGGGGCAGAAATAAATTAAAATAAAGTAAATTAGATTAAAACATTGGAGGCTGCTTTAACAGTTAAAAAAGAAAGAGTCTGACTGCTCCCACATCCAGTTGCCTCCCCCATGTAAAACCCCAAGATGGTGGGTAGCTCAGGGGAGTAGAGTGCTCTGATCCATGAAGTCATATAAACATCCTCTGACCTCCAGAAGTAACTTCAACAATCTCTTCACTGGCGTTCTAATATCTCTCATCTCCTTGACTTTTTCCTATGCTCCTTTCCTCTATCCCCATTACTAGTGACTTTCTGCAACCAATTTCTGTGCCCTGGCCCCCATGTTGCAGATCAATGCTGGAAAGTTATGAGAAAGTGTTGACTGATCTGTCAAAATTTCTTTTCTCCTCTTAAAAACCTTTTATTAACAGTTTCCCTTCTATGACTATAATTTTCCTGTTTTATACCTCTCCCAAAAGCCCTTTTTTTTTCATTTGTACATTTTATTTATTTTTAATTTAAATTCAATTCATTAACATGTAATGTTTTATTAGTTTCAGAGGTAGAGGTCAGTTATTCATCAGTCTTATACAATACCCAGTGCTCATTATATCATGTGCCTTCCTTAATATCTCTCACCCAGTTACCCCATCCCCCACACCCTCCCCTCCAGCAACCCTTATTTTGTTTCCTATGATTAAGAGTCTCTTATGGTTTTTCTCCCTCTCTGATTTCCTCTTGTTTTATTTTTTCCTCTCTTCCCCTGTGATCCTTTGTTTTGTTTCTTAAATTCCACATACTTGTCCTATAACCTTTTAGTCTATAATCCTGTTCTCCACCCTGTTGGCTGTCACTGAACATGTGTAATTTGTACCTGTTTCTGAAATTCCAATAATTTTCAAATTTTGTTCCTCCTTAGTTTTTCCCTTTCTGACTTCCAATCTGTCAATCCATTGAATGTTGTTACTAATTAAGGAAATACCATCATTTTTCTACTCTTCCTCCCACACACTTGCACATATCTATGGAGACTACAACACTCAACAGGATTTCCTACTAATGGAGGATAGTTGGAAGAAAGGCAGACAGGGGCAAGGGGCCCCTGTCCTAAAAGGAAACTACCCCTAAAAGGAAAAAGACCTCATCTTACTATTCTACACTACCCCAAAATAAGCCCTCTACCCTTTCCCATGTAAACAACTATCTGGTCGATAGAGGAGTGTGTTGACCAAAACCTGATTGGGTGACAGGTGCATGGAGGGTTAATCAGATTAAAACAGCCCACCAACAATCTCATAAAAACCCCTAGATTTAAATGCCTGACTCCCTTGCCTTGCTTTGGGACACTGAAGGGCCACCCAGCTCCAAAACACCAGGTAGGATTGGCTGAGGTCTCTGTCACCACTCTTTCCTGGTTCCATTTCTCCTTTTGCTGGGTCCTGATTTCCTCACTCTTACAAGTGTTTTTCTCTCATGTACTTTCCAACAAACCTCCTACACAGAGATATATACCTTAGAATCTGTTATCTTGAGAATGCAGCCTAAAACAAATATTGGGTTACAATCCTAACCAGGTGAGAAATACACATTCCTCTGCTGATATAATCGTTTGAGAAAGGACAATTTTGCCATAATTCAATTTTGACAGCTGGAAAAACTAGATTAGATTTTATTTTTAAGAATCGCCACCATTAATTTACTCACTTATTCATTTATTGTCTTATTCATTTACTCCTCTAAGTCTTATTGACTGCCTACTATGAGCCAGACTCCATGCCAGTAAAATAGCCAAATAAATGAGAAAGCCCAATGCTGCTTATTAAATAATAGGATATCAGTACTCTTACAGAAGAAACTACATGTAGTAGCTTCCCTCCAAATTTAATGCTGCCAAAGTAGTTACAATTATTTGTTTCTCCTAATTCCACAGGGAATAGAATCTTCCATTAAAATGAGCTGCTGTTAAGAAAACTTTATCAAGGATATATAATCTAGACAAACCTAGGGAGAGACAAAATCACAAGCACAGAGGACAATAATTATTAGAGTATTACTTTGGCATATTTGTTCACCGTTATCACCAGAACTAAACTTGGACATCAGAGAATTTTATTCTGGTATCGGGAAAAAGAAGAAAATTATTTTAACAAATGATTTTGTATTTTTGTATAATGTATACACACTAAAAATACTTGGTTATGACAAATTTCAAACATACACAAAAATCGTTAGGGAAACATAAGCAATCTTCCTGTTACCTTCAGCCATCTTCCTTTGTGGTCAATCTTGTTTCATCTATACCCATATCTGCTTCCCCTCCTCTCATAGTATTTTGATGCAAATCTCAGCCATTGTATCTTTACATCTGTGTTTCTGAGTATCTCTGTAAAAAGTAAGGACTCCTAAACCCAACATTCAGAATAAAATGACCTGTCTGCAGAAGTAAGATATAGTGAGAGGATTGCTAAGGAATTGCCCAGAAGAGTTAGAAATTTTCCATATCCAATCAACATGTTCTTAATGAATGGGGGCTGTGGGTACTGAGCGCCAAGAGGTTGCAGGTTCCAGGTTGTAGGTGCTTATGTCAGCCCCTGTGAGAACTTTGGCTACTACCCATACTAAGATAGGAAGATATGAAGGGTTTTAAGCAGAGCAGGGATAGAACATCACTCTCATAACTTTAAAAGGATTACTCTGGATGCTGCTGTGTTGAAAATGGACTGTAGAGGTTCTGGAGCAGGAACAGAGAGACCAGTTAGGATGAAGTTTCTCACAATGTATTGTGCATATAAATCACAGGGAATCTTGTTAAAAGGCAGATTAGGTTTTCCTAGATCAAGAATGAGGACTGAGATTCTGCATTTCTAACAGGCTTCCCGGTGATGGCCATGCTCACAGTATAAACACCAAACGTTGTTTGTCGAGAAGTTAA
This sequence comes from Ailuropoda melanoleuca, assembly GCF_002007445.2. Taxonomy (NCBI): domain Eukaryota; kingdom Metazoa; phylum Chordata; class Mammalia; order Carnivora; family Ursidae; genus Ailuropoda; species Ailuropoda melanoleuca. Next base: position 113,816,478 of record NC_048224.1, on the reverse strand, counting down.
GAGATTATTACACACATCCCAGTGTTAGATAACGTAGCTCAAAGTGGTAGGGGTGGAAAGTAGTGGGGTTGTAAGAAATGATGGGATGGTAGGTTTAATTTTAAAATGTAACTAAGAGGATTTCCTGGTGGTTTGGATATGAGGCATGAGAAAAGACAAGTCAAAGCTCATTCCAAAGTTTTTAGCTTGAGACAACTGGAGGGGTGGGGCAACATGGAGGAGGAGCATTTTGGCAGGAAATAAGAAATAGGAATTTTGGCATTTTAATCTTAAGATACCTGTTAAACTCACAAATGATGAAGATGGGTAGATGATTGGATACATGAGGCTGAAGTTCAGGGAAGTGGTTAAGATTCCAGCTGAAATTTTTGGGTCTCTGTATAGTATTTAATGTCACAAGAATGCAGACCAGTTAGAGAACGAGTGCAGAAAGAAATAAAGAGAGTCTTGGGGCGCCTGGGTGGCGCAGTCATTAAGTGTCTGCCTTCGGCTCAGGGCATGATCTCAGTGTTCTGGGATAGAGCCCCACATCAGGCTCTTCCTCTGGGAGCCTGCTTCTTCCTCTCCCACTCCCCCTGCTTGTGTTCCCTCTCTCGCTGGTTGTCTCTCTCTGTCAAATAAATAAATAAAATCTTTAAAAAAAAAAAAAAGAAATAAAGAGAGTCTAGGAATGAGCCTTGGGACCATATGACATTTCAGGGTTAGAAAGATGAAGATAAACTAGCAAAAGAAACTAAGAAAATGCAGCCCTGAATTAGGAGAACCAAGATAATGTGTGTCCTGGAAAATAGTGACAAAAGTGAAATCAGTAATACTACAGTGAGACTAACAAATATAACATCATTAGGCACAGATATAGGATGCCCCATAAATTTACATTTAATTTTGAGCATTTTAAATTGAGATTGAAATTTCAAGTCATGAAGCTGTCTCAGGAAGAGTTTAGGAAGGAGGGACTCTACTTTGTAAAGCTGACATAATATCTATACAGCATATCATTGGTATTGAATTATTCACTGAAACAACTAGACTTCAGTAAATAATTGGCTTGCATTTTCTTCTTATCTTGAAGATACTGTTTACATTAAATAGTTATTTTGGCATTATACATAACTTAGAAATAAAACATATTTGTCCCATTAGGAAACATGTAACTTTTTATTGTTGGGTATTACATGATGTTTTAGTACTGATCACCTCGGATCTCTCTTGAATTCTACTTTGTGATCTTTGTCCCATCATCTGTCTCAGTTTCCTCACTAATAGGAGAAATTAATCCCTATCTTACCTAGGTCACAGAAATAACAATGACATAAGATAACAGGCTTCTATAGAGATATCAGTATTATAGGATGTGTTTATGGAAATAACAGCAATAAAAGAATCTCCTTTACCCAGCTTCTCAGTTGAGGTGATTCTTAAGTATATCTTATGAAATTTGTATTTTTTCCAAAGTTATATGAAGGGCTCACAGGTGACTGTCTTGAAGTTATTTTACCATTACTTAATCAATTTGACCCATGTGAATGCTAATTTCACATGGTGCAAGCTAATCCTTCAGAGTTTTTGATAGTAGGAAAGAGAAGATATTTGATATTCTAGAGTCAGCTGTTTTTTCCATCATATTTCTAACATAACAAATAATAATATTTCTATTGTGTTCAATATGGGAAGCCTCCATGTTTTGTTTCCATATCCAGAAAGAAACTCTCTCCACCCCTGCCCCTAAGTCTATAAAATTCCATTTTAGGGCTCAAGATTTATCATAGAAAGATGGAAAACAAAAGAAGGAAAAGGTGAGAAGAAGCAGTAGCAGCATAAAGGCGTTTTTCCCTCCCTTTTTCTTCCTTCCTTTCTCATCTCCTCTCTTCCAACCTTTTTTTAAAACAAAACTAGCTTTATGTGTTCCAGACTAACAATGGTAAGTTGCAAGAAATAATTGGTGTATCAGTCAGGAAGAGCTAGGTTATGGTGCAGAAACAAACAATTCTCCAAATCCCTGTAACTCAGCAGAAAATAACATTTCCCTCCATCATTATTCTACATGTTTGAGCTATTTTTCAGGGGCCTTTACTCATGGTAATCACTCTGGGATTCAGTTTAGTGAAAATGCCATCCTGCTAAGAGCTCCCATGATTATTAAGGCAATGAAAGGGATGCTGAGAATCATACATGAACACTTACAATTTTTTTATGGAAATAACAGAGACTACCTTTGCACACATTTCTTTGACTAAAGAAGTCATTTATTTGTTCCTAAGTTACCATGTGCCAAGAAGGATGAGCATTAGATGGCCCATGTGTGACCACCACTCCTATTTGATGAGGGGGTGGGGTAATACTAATAGTTCATACCTCACAGATCATTGTGAGGATTTATATTAACATGGAAGCATAGAGTAAGCTCTAATATATGAATTCAAATTAAAAAAATAATTCATACAATAAATTTCTTTTACAGAACTCACAACATACACGGAGACCATGATTGGTTAGTATATCCTCTGGGAGACTTAGGTGTAAAAAAATAAAAAAGAAAAAAAGGACAGGTTTTTCTCAGTGCATTTCTTTTGCGCTGAATTATCTCAATAATTGTCTTAACTCCTCACTTTACTTAAGGAGTTCTTCCTAAAGCAAAGTTGTGGTTTGGCAAGTAGCCAATCATTTGGACTTTAAAGGAGACAGTTCAAGCCATTGCATTAAGTAGGATACCTGGAAATCTGTAGACCTGGCTGGAACGGCGAAGAACTACAAACCCTTTACGCATCTGCACTTGATGGGTTAGATTGCTCTGTCTGGACCCTCTTGTCTTGCAACTTCCTTCTAATTAGATCCTTTTTTCCAGGTTATGCTAACCTGATGCACATGAGATATAACGTGATCACAAAATACTCAAATCCTAGAAAAGCTTGTTGTTTTTCTAAACTATATGAAATACGGAAGGGGATTCAGGCATATTATAAACATGGTGATTTGTAAAAACAAGCTAGAAAATAATAATTTTAATACATATAAAATCAAAGATGAATATAACCACATGTAGAAAACCAGTAAGAGTCTGATGGTAATAGAATTTTGCTATATCAAGAGGGGGAAAAACCATATTCTCAGGAAGTAAATATTATTATTAGGTATTTTTTCCCAGAACCTAAAGAAGTTTATAGTAATGTATTTTATTCTCAGAAATTAATAAAAATAAATCACACAATTCCCAGAAAATACAGTTTAAAAGCTGCCTTTACAGAAAGGAAATACTCGAATAGCAATTATAGCCAAAAGAAGAATTTGTTTCTTTGAGTGAAAAATAACACTGGAAAGTCAAAAGACTTTGATTTTTCTTTTTTAGATAAGGAGTATTTCTAACAATTTTTTGATAGGCTTGAAGAGCCTATGAAATTAAAAATTAAACTTTTTTTAAACAGAAGAAAGAGATCATTCTTTTTATTGTGCAAAGTTCTTCAATGATGGTAAGATTGGGAAAGAAGGTCAAATAGTGAACAAATATCATTTCACAGATACAATTTTTTATTGCCAAAAATTAATGGACTGATCTAAATTCTTTCAGAAGACTGCCCTTTGAAAGATGTACATACAGCTGCTTCTCGTCTATAAGAAGCTCCCCTTTTGAAGCAGAGAAAATTTTATTGTCCTCAAGATGGTGTGGCCTTTTTCCCCTAATAGTTCTTTTATTTCTTCCTTGCAATTGAAAATGCTAATTATAATTATTATAAGCTAATACACTCACATTTTTATAAAAGCAGATTTAAATTCAAATCATATTGTTACGAAGCGTTCTTTTACTCATTTTTCTCCTCCTTGTCCTCCATCTGCCCTTTATTCTATTTTCAATTCCTTTATTATTCACAGATCTTTTCATAGATTTCTGTCCTTCAGAAGATTATGGTCTTCCAATGTTAAACCACTTAAATCTGTCCTTCTAATGGAAATGCTTTTTTTTCAGTGGTTAAGAAGCACATTGCTCCTGACACAACCGAGTCTAAATTTTCTCCCTTGTTCTTTATGTAGCTTTTATTTTTCTCCCTGTCCATGTTTTCCCTCAAATGCCATTTTACAGTTTGCTTTCAGAATAACATTGCCAATATTATAATACCTGTTATTTATATGATATTTTACAGCTTTATAAAGCACTTTCATTTCTTTTGTTTATTTATTACAATTTGCTTCTTCTAAATGTATTTGTTAAAACTTTTTTCGTGTGGAAAATGAGTCATAAATGAAGTATAATATTGTTGTAGACCATCTATTGCCAGAAAGAGTTTTCTTTAAGCTACTTTCAAAATTATATTAATCCTGGAGTTTAAATCATTTCTGAAATATATTAATCATGGAATTTAAAGCCATAAAGCATTAACTGTTATCATAATTTTTCATCCTAAAGTTACTTTAGATAATGGTATGTTTGCTTCTTTTTTCTTTTTTTCCTACAGACTGACTATTAGGGATATTACCAGTTTCAGTTTGGAAGAACAATGTCAAGATGTTAGCTTCTTTTTTTTTTTTTTAAGATTTTATTTATTTATTTGAGAGAGAGCAAAAGTGACCACAGAGGCAGAGGGAGAGGGAGAAGCAGACTCATTGCTGAGCAGAGAGCCCAATGCAGGGTTCAATCCCAGGACCCTGAGATCATGACCCTAGCCAAAGGCAGACGCCTAACCACAGAGCCACCCAGGCTCCCCCAGGATGTTAGCTTCTTTAAAAGATAAGCATTTCTTGGGGGATGTCTCTGGCTATACGTAGGTGATGGTTACACTGGATCGACTTTAAAGGGAATGCTAAAATTAAGAATGGAATGTTACTATTTTTTTTTATTCCAGCAGGATAATCTTCTTAACACTAAAAAGTACTATCTCTTTATTGAGGAAAAGTAAACTTTAAAAAAAAAATTCTTATGAAAACAAGTTACTGTAGTTTAATTTTCGTTGAGAAAGCTGAACAAAGTAAATTTTAGTTTGTCCATAATAGTGAACAGAGCTTGTGATACTCCTTTTACTTTAGAGATTTGAGGAGAACATATTCATAGCTGAATTTGTTACACTGAAATCTCTCTTCAGATACTTCAGACACTGTGTCTACTATTAGAGAGAGTGGGAGGTGGAGTCAGCCATGATGGTGTGTTGGCCATCAGATAGCACTTTTATGATCATTTTTCTAAGCACCTTCTCTTATTTTACCCTCCTAAGGATTTTCTGAAGTAGGTGCTGTGTAAGAAATTATGCTTAGCCTTGGCGGCTTAAACCATTTCTGAGGGTCTGGAATCTGGAAGCAGCTTATCTGGTTTGTTCTGGTTTGCTCAGGGTGTCTCTCTCAGAGGTTATGTCAAGACACTAGCTGGTGCTGTAGTCATCTCGAGTGTTGATCAGGTGGAAGGATCTAGCTGCAAGTTCACTCACATGGCTGTTAGCCTGCTTCACTTCCCATTGTCTGTTGGCCAGAGACTTTAGTTTCTTGCCATGAGCCTCCTCATAGGCTGATTTAATGTTAATGGCACGTGCGAGATGCCAGGTGAGAGAGACACAGAGAGACAAAGAAGAAGGAGGAAGAGGAGGAGGAGGAGGAGAAGAAGGAACATCATCTAAGAAGCTATAGTCTTTTTAATAACCCAGTCTCAGAAGGAACATACCATTACTTCTGTTGGGTGCTACTGGTCACAGACCTGCCCTGGCACGATGTGACAGGGGCTATATATGAGTGCGAACTCCAACAGGTGAAGATCACTTGGAGGTCATCTGGGAGGGAGGCTGGCTACCACAACAGCCAGTCAGTCATTAGAAAGATAAAGCACTGAGGCCCTGGGAAACAACTGCCTTGTTGTAGACCATACACACAATTTTGTGACTTTGACTGAGGAGATAAATTTTCTACGTGAGAAGCTCATGCTCTTCACAAGTTGTTGTTTTTTTTTCCCCTATAATCATTGGTTTCTATGAAGATAAAGAGATACCAGTTAAAACATTAAGTTACTGGATTCCATGAGACATTTTTCAATTTTTGACGGGCTGGTTTTTGAAACAAAGTGAGGCCTGCTGCACATGTGCCGTTGCTCAGCCAGACACTGAACTAGGACACCATTTAGATGGAAAATGTAATGCCTCCTGTTTAACTGTGGATCACACTCTCCTCCCTAGTTTCATTTTATGCATGAGCCAAACCAGAATTGCATGATGGAAGATTGTGACTGCAAAGGCCCCTTATGTCATGAGCGCAGAGATATTTATGTTATACGAGAGAGCAATGTGAATGGTGTCTTCGAGGAAGCTTAAATGTGGTTAATGTTTTTATCTACAAAGCACTAAGTGAAAAAATATGTGGTAATTATCAGGAGAATTTTCTGATTCATTCAGTCAGGCCATAAAGAACAAGCTCCTATAACTCGGAACTTACTGTAACCAAATTGATCACTTACTATTTCCATCGTAAGACTGCTATCGTCAACACACTGGGCTAGTCTCTGTACTTCCTGCTACTTATCGTTTATACCTAGTATGGCACCCGTGGTCCTCTGAAATTGAATATCTACCTCTCTCAACAGCTCCCATTCCTCAGTTCCTGTGATCCATGTTTGATGATTCCTAACATTAAAAGGATTTTCACGTATCTGTACTCCTTGCCATTTTCGTGCATGCATTCACTCATCCGATAGATGCAAAGCAAATGTACTGTGCCAGGCATAGGGCTAGGTGATAGGAGACAAAGAGAAGAAGGCAGACCAGTTCCCTCTTATCATGGGTTTCTTAATCTCTCTGTGGGAGATATTCCTGAAGAAATAATTATAGGAAAACTTACTAGATTATAATTTTTAAAAATTGTAGGTTGGAAGAAGATCAACGATTGCAACATTGTACAAGGAGGGGTGGTCTGACCTAATGCGCATGTGGGGACAGCAGTTGACCCAGTCTTCCCTGAGGAGGTTTATAATGGCAAGAAGTTTACTTGAGGATCCACACAGGCAGACACTCAGGTATGTTTAAGGTTTTTTGGTTTTTTTTTTTAAGATTTATTTATTTATTTATTTGACAGAGATAGAGACAGCCAGCGAGAGAGGGAACACAAGCAGGGGGAGTGGGAGAGGAAGAAGCAGGCTCATAGCAGAGGAGCCTGATGTGGGGCTCAATCCTGTAACGCCGGGATGACGCCCTGAGATGAAGGCAGACGCTTAACCGCTGTGCCATCCAGATGCCCCTGTTTTTTTTTTTTTTTTTGACATGTAATTAATTTAAGTGGGAATTCCACAGCCAAGTGCAAAGTTACAGATATTATGTTGCTATCCTTCGAACATTACTGTAAGTGTTTAAGCACTGGCCTACTGTTTCACACAAACAGGTCAAAATAAAGCATGAAGTTAAGCACAGAGTTAAACATAACTTTATATACTTTGTTATTATAGTTAATGTACTTATTCATACATTTCATTAACTTTTTTTAAATATCATCTCATGGTAGCAAGAGAACCTTGGAATCGGAGAGATTTGGGGTTGAAGCTTCACTTTGGCTCTACTGGTTTGGGGAAGAACCTGAGGCTCTTTGAGACTTAGTCTATTCATCTGTAAAATGGAGACAGGGATACATACTTCGAGAGCTGCTGAGCTAACGTAGATGAAGTGTAGTTGATCCTTAGACAACATGGGTTTGAACTGCATGGATTCATTTACATGTGGATTTTTTTTGACAAATACAGTAGAGCACTGTAAATGCATTTTCTCTTCTGATTTTCTTTTTTAAAGATTTTATTTATTTATTTGAGAGAGTGAGAAAGAGAGAGAGCGAGCATGGGATGGGGGAGGATCAGAGGAGAAGCTGACTCCCCACTGAGCAGGGAACCTGATGTGGGGCTCGATCCTGGGACTCTGGGATCATGACCCAAGCCGAAGGCAGACATTTAACTGACTGAGCCACCCAGGCACCCCCTTTCTGATTTTCTTAATAACATTTTCTTTCCTCCAGCTTACTTTAGTGAAAGATATGTAACACATATAATATACAAAATATGTGCCAGTCAACACTTTATGTTATTGGTAAGTCTTCTAGTCAACAATAAGCTACTAGCAGTTAAGTTTTTAGGGAGTCAAAAGTGACACATGGATTTCAACTGCACAGAGCTTGGCCCCCCAACCCCCACACTGTTGGAGTCAACTGTATATACTGACAGCTGGGGCATTGCTGGTCCTCAATACATGGTGGCTACCATCATCATCATTATTATTGCTATTATTATTTGCCAGGGTGACAAATAAACCAGATAAACTCGACCCATAGTACTTGTTCCATAATTCAATTGTGGAAATGCCATTAAAGTTTTAGCATCTTAATACAGAATTCTAGAACTACATTTGTGATTATCATTATCCCAGAATACTGGACTACTGTGTGCTCTGTAGAGAATGTGGTAATATATTCTCATTCAATAATTAGAGGTAGTGAAGAACCACAGGTTGTGCATAAAAGAAAAGGAAATGACTAAATAGCCTTGATTTTGGAAACTCGTATTTATGGTTATGCTAATGTATGTAATTAGAAACTACTTAGTGAAACCAGGAGCAGTGGGACTTGGTGGGGAGAAGGAGGTGGAGGCTTTAAGAACACTGTCAGCCCTGCTACAAATCTTGGCCTAGTGTGGGTGATAGACAGTGAGAGGTGGTAAGCAGAGGAGTGGTGTGGGCAGGTTGTGTTTTAGATGGCCTGCCTGGGCAGGGCGGGGGCGGGGGTAGGGGTGGTGGAAGATGGAAGATGGCCTGAAGGAGAAGCAGAGGAGCTGGTGATAGATGCCTTAATAGGCTGGCTGAGGAACTGGACTGGTGAGGAGATTACAAAGCATTATTCTAATTATTATTTTATTATTTTAATAAAAGTGAGCATTGCTGATGGTCTGAACCAAGGCAGAATTAAAATGAATTTTTGGAGACAAAACTGGAAGGAGGTTTGGACGGATTGGATGGAATAAAGGAAGGAGGGTGTGTAAGGAAATGGATGACTCGGAGATAGCAACGGTGTTGACAGAAGAACAAGGACAGATTTGGAAAAATATATTTCAAGGGTAAATGTCAGCCAGACCTGGTGATTAAGTGGAAGGGTGGAGGCCGATGAAAGACTCCTGGAGACTCCTTTGGAGCAACAGAGTGTATTTAGAAGGAAAGTTTATAACCTCTGCTTTAATCCAATCTGTTGACTTTGGAATGCTTATGGGACATCCAGCTGATTGTAACAGGTAGATGCTGGATGATGTGCATCAAAACGGAAGACAGAAGTCCGGAGGATATAAGCGGATATGTGACAGCTGACCATAGGTAAAGGACATCTCTTAGGAAGCATTGATTGAGTGGGAAAGCAGTGCACCCTTAACTTCTCCGGTGCCCTTTTTCGTCAAATCTGTGATCATCTAATTTGGTGAGTAAAGCCTGGTAACACCTCTTCACTGGGTGTAGAGCTTATGCCCAACTTTGTAACGTGACAATAAGGCTCACCGCATTCTACACCTTCCCGTGTGCTCCAGCCCTCGCCAAGCTAACCAGCATCTCCTGCACACATCATGGATGCAGGGCATGCAGTAGTATCATGAGCTGCCACTCAGCCTTCAAGTTCCACTCAGATGCCGTTCTGTGCTCCGACCTTTTCCCTGACCCCAGAACGTGCATCCCATTCCCAGCTCCACCTTGTACGTGTATGTGCACATCTACATCTGTGTTCATATTTCTGTGAGCCCTTTAAAGATAATTGCATTATCTTTTTCATCTTGCTGTCCCATTGCTGGCCCATAAAAACCATCCAGTGCTTCTGTGAACTTGAAACATAATTGGAGCTTAAGTTGTAACTGGTGATGTTGAATAGTATTAACCATTTCCTGAAAAAAAAAATGTCTCTTAAAAAGTGTTAGGCACTTTTGATTCCTTAGTAACTAAATAGAAAAACAGTTTTTCCTAATTATCTCAGGGCCATCTATCTTTGAAAGGATCAAATAAATATAGGGGCGCCTGGGTGGCTCAGTCAGTTAAGCGTCTGACTCTTGATTTTGGCTCAGGTCATGATCTCGGGGTCCTGGGATCAGGCCAGTGTCAGGCTCCGAGCTCAGTGGGGAGTCTGATTCAGGATTCTCTCTCTCCCTCCCTCTGCCTGTACCCTTCTCCCCATTCGCACAGGCTCTCTCTCTAAAATGAATAAATTAATCTTAAAAAATAAATAAAAGGATCAAATACTGCACAGAATAAGTTAGTGTATATGTACACACACACATAAATTTCATAGAGTCAACAAATGGAAATAGCCTTTACAAAATAACTGTTATCACCTTCTCTGGTTATAAAAATTGTAATATTCACTGTAGAAAAAAATAGAAATGATGTAGTTCTAGCACTGCTTCTCTCCCTCCTCCTTCAGGCTTAGGGATGAGAAAAGCTCCTGTCTGTTGCTAACTAAAAGAAACACCCTGCTCTCACTTTTATAATTAGAACTTGATTACATTACACAGTTTAGTGTACCGTTTCTGTCCTCCTGGAACGTGGACTGATAGACCCCATCATTCCTTGGTAACTGGTGACTGCCATCATGCCACATGGGATGGGCATAGAGCTTAAGGTATCCCCAGTTATATGGTAGGGAGAAGTTTTATTTCATGGCTGAGGAAGCACTTTTATCTCTTATCTCTTCTGCTGGACCTGAACAAAGGAGATGGCTAGCCTAGTTGTTGCTGGCAGCTGTTTTGTAACCATGAGGGGAGCCAGCCTGAGGACGAAATTAATCCAAAAAACAAGGCCAAGCACATTGCCAAGACAAAACTGAAGACCCAAACCTAGATCTAGGCTTGCTTCTAGATTCCTGTCCCATTAGGTAAACTGTTTCTTATTTTTAAAGCCTACTTGAGGAAATTCCTGATTCTTGCAGCATAGAATTTCCAAACTGCTATGATTTTGCAGTAGCTAATATTTATTGAGCGCTTACTATTTGACATGCCCAGTACTGAGCACAATAAACCACAAGGTAGGGGCTATTATTAGCCTTATTGTATACATAGGGAAGCTAAGGCTTCGAAAGTTTCATTGATTAGTCTTGGTTGCATAACTATTAAGTACTTCTGTTGTAATCCAAACCTGGGTTTGTCAGACTACAGTCCTCATCCTTTCGCACACTGTTTGACATGCGCTCACTTTTAGACAAGGACAGCATGACCATACCTCAGTCACTCACTTCCAAGCAACTGAGGCATTGCCAGAAGATTCACCTCCAGATTACCTCATATTCTGATAACAGAGATAAGGCATGTTGAGATGCAGAGCTCAGCATCAGGCACAGGGTAACAGTAAAGAAATGCATGGTTAAAACTCAAGCAAGAGGGACAATCTAAAGGTGAGATTACTGTTCACTGAGGTGATGACAATAGTAATTTATAGAAATCATGCAAATGCATTGGGAAAACAATCAGGTACAGGCTTAAACGAAGATCTAGGGTATGTGTCAAGGGAAATGATTTGTAAATGATCTGAGTTGATGCCAATATCATGCTTTCGGTACAAGTTTTAAATAAAGTTTGAGATTATAAAATGCAATCAGGACACAGATTAAAATCTGACTAAATCAAATCAAAGTCTTGTATTTACTTGACCTTTGTTTTAGCATCAATACACATGTGAGCTGAATTGAATTTCCAATCATGTCTGAATTACACCTTCAGAAGTTCAGTCTAGGACTTTGTTTCATTGGTCCTGCCTCCTCCAGCAATAATTTGTATTTGCTCATAGATCTCTTAGTTCTGATTGAAATGACTTTTTTTTTTAAGTGTTGAAAGGAGAAAAATACTGGCCTGAATCAAGCATTTGTCTTCATGGGGCTGCTGTTTAAGTGGTGTGACTGAATCAGATGGGGCAGCCTCATGTAGGCACTCTGACACAAAGAACTTCAGAGCCAAGTCTAATGACAGCATTTACTCTTAATATGGATGATGTGAGAACAGAAACATAATGTTTATTAGCAGTCTTTACGAAAACAGTAGCTAAAAGAAAGAGCAAAGAAGATGAAAACGGGAAGTACTCAGCAGAGAGCTCCCATTTTTCTTGTGAAATTAATTCACATTATAGGGTGTGCTGCCTTGAATGAATTTCCTTCCTTTTACACTCCCACTTAGCTTTCCTTTAAGTGTCAAATGAAGCGGGTGGTGGAAAATGCAGTGCACCCGTCATTTTGACATTCCTTTGCAAATTAGTCAGGCTTTGATAGTACAGGTCGGCTCTACCAAGCAGGGGGGCTTTCAGCTTTGGGAATCTGGCAGGAGTTCAAGAGCAACGTGTTGCTTTGAACTCACTTGTTAGCCGTGCAAAATAAACACCATCCACCTTGCAATAAAAAAGCATCAGCAGGAGAAAAAAGAGAACATTCTAAACCCCTCCCTCGAGACTTCAAAACCCTCTCGGGGGCTGCTAAATTAGGACGGGAAAAATAGGGCCTGCTTGTGAAAAGAAAGGAGGGGAAAAGAACTATCCTTCAACAAACACACACAAAAATTACAATCGCCGAGAACTAATTATGTTTTCATGATCACAAATGCATTGAGAGTCTGAAAGCTCACGGACGCATCCTGATGCTGCTATAAAATGTTTCCTGGCTAATTATTTGCCAGTACAACTGTTCACTTCCTGTGGTGGATTTATGCTAAATCCTGTTATTAGTCTTGCTCTGCAATTGCCATTGTCTATGACTAGAAGCAAGGCTGAAAGGCTACAGTCAGCCTTTTATTACACAACATTGAATGGAGATTTGACCCAATGTCCGACCACTTCCCCCCTTTGGTTTTTATGTGAGCTCGCTCAGCCTTTTCCTATAAATCACAGGGTTCCAATGAACTTTTACTCTTTTTTCTCTCCTTTCAACTCTACTAGTTTGTGTGTGTGTGTGTGTGTGAGTGCACACTTTAAAAATAAACCATGCCGTTTCTTTTTCTCTTTAACAGTAGTTAAAACCTTTCATCATACAAAATTTCTACAGTTCTTGCTCCAAAAACATATATGAAACCCATTTTTGATGACTTGATTTAGGTCGGTGCTCGAAATGGGGAGTAGTAAAAATAAATAAGACAAAGCAATCATCAAAATCATTTACATTTTAGCAAGGATATACTCATAAATAAATGTAATGTGCAGTAAAATGAAACATTGTAGTAGCTATAACAAAAACGAAATACTTTCAGTAGAAATCCAACTAAAAATTTTCTAGGAAGTTTGATATGATGGGCATTATAAGCAAATTTGACTACACCTTAAATACAAATTCTCCTTCAGATAAAATTAATACAAGCATTGTGAATGATCTAAGAGAAGTTTTTGCAAATACAGTTTGNTTTTTCCCTTTTTTTTTTTTTTTTTTTTTTGGTTTGTACTATTCTAAATCTCCAAGATACAAATGCAGTATTCTTGATTTCTGGTGCTACTATATTCAAGGATTTAACCACTATGTTTAAAAGCTATTCTCAGATTTAGAAATCAATATTAAGGATTTATGGAAACTGTAGATTTTTAAGAGCAAAGTAGATTATGAGAAGGAGGAAAGTAGAATGATTATAAAGGCTTGATTTTCAGGTTATTTGCTCTATTTCCCCCTCAGTTTTTAATGGTTGCACGCACATCATCATATTCACTCTTTGTTTAAAAATTATTATCAAAATCACATTTGCAAGAATTAACAGGAGTAGTCCTTGTCAGGCTTCAAAATTTTCTCACAGATCTTTTTCTAACATTCATTTAGATGATCTTAAACACTGAAAATCTATCTTCATTGCAAATACCCTTTGTCCCTGAAATTATGTTAGAAAAGTTCATCTAGAGGCACATATGTTGTGTCCAGATTTTTTCTTTTTAATTATAAAGTACTGTAGGCAACCAGAAACAGGCACTGGTTAAATAAATTATACCGTAACCAGGGGCGCCTGGGTGGCACAGCGGTTAAGCGTCTGCCTTCCGCTCAGGGCGTGATCCCAGCGTTATGGGATCGAGCCCCACATCAGGCTCTTCTGCTATGAGCCTGCTTCTTCCTCTCCCACTCCCCCTGCTTGTGTTCCCTCTCTCGCTGGCTGTCTCTATCTCTGTTGAATAAATAAATAAAATCTTTAAAATAAATAAATAAATAAATAAATTATACCGTAACCAAACTATGGGATACTACATAGCCATTAAGAAGACGAAGATGAAGAAGAGGAGGAGAAGGAGAAAGAGGAGGAGGAGGAAGGGGGAGGGGAAGGGGGGAGGGACAAAGGGAGGAGGGGGAGAGGGAAGGGGGGAAGGGAAAAAGGAAGGAAGGGAGGGAGGGAGGAAGGAAGGAAGGAAGGAAGGAAGGGAGGGAGGGAGGAAGGAAGGAAGGGAGAAAGAAAAAACAGAGAAAGACAAGGGTGGGTCTATAATGTGTGAGAAGATGTCCATGATAACTTTTAAATGAAAAGAGTTAAGTAGCAAATAATATATATAGAAAATTGTCATTAAAAAAAAAAACCTATATAAGTGTTTGTATGCACAGAAGAAATCTGGAGAGTTATGTACCACCTCATGAACAGAACATTCCTGAAGACACAGAAAAGAAGCACGTAAGGAGGCCATTGTCACTATTTGGCTAATATAACCTGGTAGTATTTGTTTTTTTCAAATGGCGCTATTCATTTACTAATTTTTAAAAATAATAATAATAATTAAAGGCAGAGCAGCACAACAAAAAGAAAATGTGATCTAGACCCATACATCTTTGATTTATGTTGGTTGTGGGTGTCAGCAAATCTTTTATTTCTTCAACAAATATATTGATTCTATTGTGTTAGAAACCATAAGGGGATGTTTTCTGACGACACATCTCCTCTCCGAAATGGTCTGTGGAAAATGGCTGACTATGGCCCAAATCTCCTTCACTCCTTATTTCCCTCTAATGGAAAGTGGAGATGGGTACTGAGAATGCTGGCTACATTCCACAGCAGCAGATAGCCCTGACCTTCTGAGGGCGTGCGAGTGTCTCCTTCACACTCAGAACAGGGGTCAGAAGGAAGCTTGGATACCAGAGGTAAAACTGTCCCTCAGTGCCCCATCACACCCGTTGCTTTCAGAGCTCTTTTACTGTGCATGCATCCCTCTGCCTCTCCACACACCCTCCCACACTCACACTCACTGCCCCACCGCCACTGCCTTCCTATCCTCTTCCAGTCCCACAAAGGCCCTGATCTGATTCTTGTGTTGTGTGTGTCTTGAGATGGATGGTGCATCATTTTCTAAGAAGTCTAGGACCCTAGAGCATGGAATGGTGGACAGAACTTGGGCATCGACTTTGAACCTTGATATTTTCCTGTTTACATAACCCTATATGAGAGGTATTCTTAGATAAATTTTAAACATTTTAACATGCAAACCTGCCTATGATAGGGTTAAGGTAATCTGTGTAATAGTACCTCTCTTATGGGCTTGTGTAAAAAATAAATGCCTACCACCTTACCTAGCACATAGTCCTCAGTAAATGAAGAATGAAGTAGGCATTAATATTATAAATGGTAGCTATCGATAGTTTTCTTTTGTTTTGTTTGAAATATATTTATGTAAGTTTCCCTGGAATTTTAGCAAACAAGTCTGAGGATCAGGTACTTTCTTTATTCTGCTTCTGGGGCCAGCTGTGTGGATTATATACTATACCTGAGGGTTGTATATTACATTTATTACTCTTTATAAGTAACGGTGTCAGTATACGCTCTTAGTGTTAATTTTTATGTAAAGTCACATATCTGAATTCCACTAACTAAACCAGGCAGCTTCTTCCCTGACTCCTTGAACCTTGGAAAGATCATGACCCCCCAAATCTCTCCCCAGTTAGGCTGAAAATAGCATTTGTAGAATATTTCCTTGATGTTAAAATATTTTCTCTGGGAAGTGATAATGAGTGCCAGCCTATGAACCCATTAACATCATGGTAGGAGTTAGTTCATGAGATTAGCTAGATTTAGCAAATTAGAAGCCAAGGGGGAAAGTAATGTATTTGTCAAAGTCCATTGCCCAGTAGGTGGATTTGTAGAGCATGGAAGTATAATTGACGGACCTGGCTTGGAACCTGGCTAAAACCCTCCCTTGCTGTATGACCTTGAGTCCATAATTTAATCTCAGTTCCTTCATTTGTGAAAAGGGGGCAAAGATACCCACTTAAGAGTTGCTGTGAGGATAAAAATATGAAAGATTTTTTAAATCACGGAAGGTACTTGGTAAATATTAGTTACTTTTTTTGTTCTATTAAGCCCAGAGCCTTATTCCCTATGATGGCTTGGCTTTGATTCAGAAGATACATACTTGAGAGCTGATTATATTCCAGACATTATAATAAGTATGAGAACACAACACATAAATGGATGGATGAAGGAATGACTGGAGCATTCAAGGAGCTCAGGTGAGCCAGATGAATAAACACATATTTATGCATTAGCATGATAGAAGCTATGGGCAAGCACATAACTTGGGTGCAGGGAGCTTGGACTGAGGGAAATATATTCAGAGAACAAGACCTTTGAAAATAAAGAACTATGTAGAAAGTGAAAGAGAAAAGAGCGGGCCAGAATGTAAATTGAATGAACCACATGAGCAAAAGCACCAAATTTAAAGGAAAAATGAGATCCTGATGCTTTGGGAACACTGAGAACAGGTACAAGGGAAATCTGTACAGGATGTGGTTAGAATTAGGCTGAAGTAGATGTGAGTCATGTTATGAAAGGTCATATATATCATGTTAAGGATTCGGGGTTGTAAACTGAAGGCACCGAGGAGAGATCATTATGCCAGGGAGTGACAAGATCTGTTTTGAATTTTAGAGAGATCATTTTGAGTATGGTGGATGGATAAGAAAGAGTTGAGTGAGTGGGACCAACCTGATAACTCTACTTCCAACAGAGACCCAGTTCAGGTTTGGTCATTGAAAGTTTAATAAATACCTATTGAGTACAATCAGTGATTCAGAGACCAACCCAGGAGAAAAATGAGAAAAATAAAAAGGCAGTGGAAAAGGCGATGAATGAAGAATCAGTTATGAAATAGATTGATATGTATAAGATAGAGGGAGAAAGGGAATAATTTGCAAGTACTTCAAATATCCTCAATGTGCATGCTCAATTATGTAAATTTAATGTAAGGAAATTGCATTATTCCTAGCACTGTGATTTGATTACTTGATTTTTAGAATACAATTTTCCACTCAAAATATAAACATACACCATAAAATAAGCTCCTTTAAAATGCAACATTTAAGTTATGTTTGATGGAAATCATTTTCCTTTGTGTAAAACAAACAAACTAAATCAGATTTCTGCCTACCACTCATATATCCCCTGTATCCACACATTCTCTGTGGAGAAGTTGACAGAATTCATTTGCTAGAAATTGCTTGCAATTGCTTTGATTAATGATTTATCTGCCTTGAATTTTTTTCCAAAAACATATGAAAGAGAGCAATTCCTACCCAATATTATATCAAAATCATAATAATTATCATCATTCTAACAGTCAAAAGAGTCCTTTTTCAACTCATTGCAAAGCCCTGTTTAGTTACAGATACCATCATCATCCATTGAGTGGCAACAATTGTTTTGGTCACTGAGGAAGAAGCAAAATGTGTAGGGCCCAGTCCTTTCCCCCAAAGAGATTACAGTCAGTGGGGATTCAGAGAAGTCAGAAAACTTTTTCGGTCAAGGGCCAGATCATAAATATTTTAGGCTTTGTGGGCAAAAAGGCAAAATCAAGAATATTATGTTAAGAGAGTAAACATTTCTACAAATTTTGCATTGATAAAATTTTAAATAATAATAACAACAAAGTATAATTTTGGTAATACAGATCAACTAATAAGAGGAAAACAATTTTTTGGGAGGTGGTAACATTTCACTAAAGGTTCAAAATTAGTTCAAAATTAGTTCTCTATCATCAAAATTGATTGTAAATGTTTATTTGCTAATGCCTACTTGCAAAATGTGTATGAGACTTTACATATTTCTCCTTTAAAAATGTCCTTTCAGACAGAAGGTATCCATTAGCGTCTGACTTCAGTTGAGCACATTCATCATTTGGAGGGCATTCATAGCATTCTATTACATTCTTCTCTTGATATTCTCACTTTAGCATGTGATCACATTGCAGATTATTCTTCCACTTGAATGTTGGAAGCTCCTCAATTACACATTCCCATGGATTTTTGAAATATGGATATTTCCTCATATTTAAATCATGTTTTGGAAATGTTACTGGAGATCAGAAGATATATCTACCACACGTTTGTGTAGGACTGGAGATCTTGCTCCTTACTTTAAACTTTGATAGAATGGGAAGTAAATAGAGTAGCTTGACATTACTTGTGATTCAGACAGTGGTAGTTTTTGTCAAAATGACTTTACTGCAGGACAAGTTTCTCATACAGTATTGCTTGACCTGGTAATTTTAGGTTGAATTCATAAAGAAACAACATCACGTCCACAGCAAAAGCTAACTTCCAAGGCCATTCAGTGTTTGAAAATAGTGGTTGAAAGTAATTCGCATCCATAAAAATTTAAAAATCTTGACCCTGAGCTTAAAAAGAAAAAAAAGAAAAGAAATTATAATAAAACTTTCTCACTGCTATACCATCAGATTTCTGTGTGATAGGCCACATCAGAATATTCATCTTCTATTTATGACAAAAATTCAGGGAACTGATGATGATGGTTAGCCCACAGGAGTGAATGAAGTTTGCTGTTGACACTACTGGCTCAGAAGCATATGGTAGATTAATTTTCTGCAAAGCTGTGCTCATGATAGAATACAATGAATAAACACAGGCTTTAAACTTCTTACATTTTCACAAACTTCCCACATTTTTTCAACTAAATAATTTTCTGCTCCATGCACATTTTTACCACTATTAGTTTTAACACATCTTAGCAGATTCCAATTCAGGTTGTACTGAATTCATGTTTTCTCAACATCTTTGAAAATATTCTTGTCTGTAGTTATATGCTAACCCTTCATAGAGGCTAATTCTTCAGCCACCTCAAACTCAGCATTGCCTCCTCAAATAAAAAACAGCTGAGCAACCTTTTTAACATCTGTCAATTCATCAAAAGCCAAGTAAAATTTTTCAAAATCATTTGCTTTCTATATTATTTGGCTATTGATGCTGCCCTCGATATTCTCAATTTTTTGACTAAGCATTCTTACCAATAGGTTACTATTCTTAAATAAGCTTGTTTTCTCCAGACATGTAACTTCGGCTATAATATCAAAGTCAATTGAATTACATCACCCTCAATAAATATGTTTTCCTGCATGGGTAACAAATAAAACGTTTTTGGTTGCAGTTCATTGTAATACTTTATTTTGTGAAAAACTTCTGCTAAGATGAGGTATTTTGTTTTAACTTTTCTAATTTTCCTACCTTCTGCTCTCCTGCAAGTTGAAAATATTGTAATTAACACTTGGTCTAGTAATGTTGAAGCATACTGTATTCTTTTAGTATCACTATATTGTCTTTGAATAACAAAACAGCACTTTGCCATTTAATTTCATAACAAAATAATCCACACTCAACTGTGCCTTAAATGTGTGACATTCAAAGTCCACTTTTATTTTCTTGTTTTGACATGATGGATTTATGTTGGTAAGAAAAATCAGAATAAAATGCCTCGGCACAGGGATATGTATGACACTTGCAAAACTGTTGAGTTATAATTATGTCACTGTTATTTGTACTGCGCTTAGCAGCAGTGTCAAGTGAAAGAGTGTGTCATAGATGGTCAAGCTACCCACCTGTGCCTTTGTAGCATGAACACATCCAGACATTGTTGACTTTTTTATACTTTTTTTTAAAGATTTTTTTTTCTTAAGTTATCTCTATGCCCAACGTGGGGCTTGAACTTACAACCTTGAGATCAAGTCACATGGTCTACCGACTGAGCCAGCCAGCTGCCCCTGTCCAGACAGTATTGAAATTAATGAGTGTAGCTGTGTGCCAACAAATCTTCATTTACAGACACTAAAATTTCACTTTCATGTAATTTTTATGTGTCAGAAAATATTCTTTTATTTTTTTAAACTACTTAAAAACATAAAACCTATTATTGGTTCATAAACCATATAAAAATAGGTGGCAGGCTGGATTTGGTCTTCAGGCAGTAGTTTGTTAATCCCCAGTCTAGAACAGTGCCTGGTGTGTAGTAGGTACACAACAAATATTTGTGGTTGAATAGTTTGCAAACTATGGTGTACTTGTGAATCATACTCACTTATTAAAGCAGGAATTCCTGATATCCACCCCCTAATCTCACTTAGCAGGTTTGGAAGGTGCATTTTTAGCAAGTATCCTCGGTCTCCTGATGCTGGCAGTCCTCAGACCATTCATTGGAAAAACCGCTGTGTTTCTTAATTTCTTTAAAACTTCTCTGATAATTTTCCTCCTTAAATACATTTTAATTAATCCTTGATAAAAAAAATTGTAGTGCCTTAATTATTTTTTCAATATTGAAAAATCTGGGGTGTCTGACTAGCTCAGTCGGTAAACCATGTGACTCTTGATCTCAGGGCTGTGAGTGCAAGCCCCACATTGGGTGTAGAGATTTAAATCTTTAAAAGAAATACTAAAAAATCCATCTTAATATTTGAATTAATTGTCTTCTGAGCAGAGGGTGTATAAATGTCATTGGACTAAATGAATGTAATTATCAGTAGGTAACAAAAAATTAAATATATATTGTATTTATATATTATATATTAATATCTAATATCTAAATAAAAACTTTATATACACACACACACACACACATATACATATATCTCAAGATGTATTTCAAGATGTAATGGTAAAAATCCTTCAAATCTGATAGTTTGTCAGTCTCCCTTGGATCTGGGCAAGCAATTGTCTAATTAAGGATGATTTACTAAACTTCATGGGCTGCTTTCCAGGACTTAGGTTTATGAAATGGGGAACCATTTCAGATTTCGTGAAAGATTTGCAAACCCTATTTGCAAATCCGTTTTTTCATTATTTCAAATTACAATCAGCTTTGAAATATGCATGTAGGTAGTATGCCATATGCTGGGTATGACGTGAGAAGTTCTAAAATGCCACACAGTTTTCTATGTGTTAGATGACAATGTCAGAAGGTTTTGTCTCCAAAAAGCCTTAATTATCACACATTTCATTAAACAATGGATATTTGTACCATCAGCCAATGGAAAATTTAAACATTGTTAAGAGGTTGGACTAAATGACTGCAAGGGGACTTCTAATGCCGAGATTCTATAATTTCATGTGGCTTTATTTTTCCTGAATATCTGGTTCAGATCCTGGGGTAAAAACCAAAGATAGAGGGAAAGCAATTTTCAATTATAGAATGTAGAAAAAATAATGCTCATATGTCTGCAAAATTTTAAGGGGGAAAAAACATAAAGATTGTGTACTTCATACTACATTAGATAGAGCATATATTGTATTATATTGTAGTATTAATGTAAGTTAGAGAATTGGAGGGAATCCTAGAAATGATGGTGAACAGTATTTCACTAGAGAAAACATCATGTCATTCAGCTACTTAAAATCACTTAGCCCTAAATTTTGATGCAACCAGTACAAAACAGAAATATAATAAAGTTACATATGTGTCTGAATCAGACAGGAGGCTTTTACATTAATTTTGGATGATTGGTTAGAATTAACCTCAGAAATGTCTGTTGAGATTCAATGAAACCATAAAAAATAATAGATGACTCTCTAGCTTAGTGACTCCTAAATGAGAGTAGTCTGATGTACTTTATCTGAAGACAGACAATTTATGTGATATAAACTTGGATGGTTTTTAATATATTGAAGATTAATGTATTGGTAGAGACTGAGGAGACTATAACTCACTGTTCACCATGAGACTGAGAGGATTATATTAGACCCTTAAACCTCTCTACCTGGCAGATATTACTGCCCCATTTTATAGAAATGGATACAAAGCTTAGAGAGGTTAGGATACTTGTTCAAGGTCATGTATAAGAGACAGGACTTGGATCCAAAGCTCTTCTTCCCACCATATGCCATTAAAAAATCTGATTTCTTGACCTTTACTTTGGATTGCATTGAGCAATTATTTTAGTGGATAGCAAAGTTTCCATTTTATAACTTTCATGAGTCATTTAGATATAAAATGATAAATGAGTCATGCTTTACTCCCTCCCTCCCTAACTTCCCCATCCTCCTCTTACCTCCCACATATTCATTAATACACTGCACCCATGAAGGTAAAGTATTTTTTAAAAATATGAACTCCTGAGTCACCATGCCAATCATATATGTCAAGTAGTGTTTTCTCTTCTCAGTGTTAGTCATAGAATAAAGTTGGTTCTAATGTGTATCATTTGTTTATTCATTTTGACTACATTTGTTGGTTTCTTTCAAGATGATTGCTGCCCTTAGATTACTATTATTGAGATTAATTTCATACTTCAGTGTGGTAGAAAGAATAACAGTCTCCCAAAGATACTCACATCCTAATCCCTGGAACCTGCCAATATGTTGAACCTTACACAGTGAAAGGGATATTTCAAATGTGGTTAAATTCGGAATCTTGAGATGGGGGTGGATTCCTGGAGTATCTGCTTGGGCCCAATGTAGTCAAAAAAGTCCTTAAAAGAGGGAGGTGGGAGGATTAGAGTCAGAGAAGAGATGTGATGGACTTTGCAGATAGAGAGAGGGGCCACATGTCAAGGAATGTATATGGCCCCTTGAAGCTGGAAAAACAAGGAAATGGACCCCTTTCTCCTACACCCTCTAGAGGAATGCAGCTCTGCAAACACTTTGGTTTTGGTCCAGTAAAATGCACTGCAGATTTCTGACCTCCAGAATTATGAAATAATAAATTAGTGTTGTTTTAAACCTCTAAGTTTGTGATAATTTGTTATAGCAGTGATAGGAAACTAATACATTCAGCAAATCCTCATACAAACAAATTGGTAGAGCAATATTTCACTAAGATAGTGTAGCTAGTATGTGCTCATCTCTGAAAAAATGATGTATTTTTGGTAAAGGCCTAGATAATTTTTTAGAATTGTATTTCAAATGGAAATTTCGGTTTGCCAGTATTTTAATGCAGACTAATGGTTTGTAACTATCTCAGGTCATGGATATATTCTGCCTTATTATTTAAACCATCATCCTTGGAGCAGTGATATTGTAGACACAAATTAAATATGTTTCCCATGATGATACTTTCTTCCAAGGTTGACAAGTATCTATGAACACAATTTATAAATCACAGTGTGCCAAATCTTATATATGAAAGAGTCATATCCTATAAGACAATCTTTAGGAAAATTATAAAGCAAATGTGGCAAGATTCAAAATTTTTGAGACTCAAAAAAATGTTTAATAACTACATTCTATTAATATGAAAGATACGAAATCTCTATGTTAGTATGGATACAAATTTTTAAATAGGGTAAAGTCAAATTTTAAATTAAATGGCATTAATTTGTTTAAATTAGAAGCAGGTAATGTTTAACATTTAAAAATCTTGTTTCTCTATACTGGTTTAGAACCCCACTGCATAACTAAAAAGCATTTTTTTAAATCCAGTTTTGAAGCAATGGACAAATGTAAAATTGCTGTAAAATCGTAAAGAACAGTCAGTTTGGTACATAAGAAATTCAGATGTTATTAGTAATTGTTAAAATTTACTGACTGGTGAAAGCATTCTAAGCACATGTAAATACAATGACCACTCCTTTTTTCCAATTTTACAGAATGTACAACTGAGGTGGAGAAAGGTTAAGTCATTCACTCAAGTTCGTACAGCAAACGTGATAGACCTAGGGTTTGTAAATGGTACCTTAGGATAGCATGGGTCACAACATGTAATGGCTATCTATACCTGCATAAAAATTGACTAGGTGCTTTCCATACAATTTTCAATTTTAATAAAACATATAAAATAAATTAATAGTTGAAAATGGTTAAAAAAAAAACAGGGTACAAAATGGCATGCAATAAAATTGTCTCCTGACTCATACATTCTTATCCCCATACTCATTCATCTCTCAGAATTCTACACTTCCAACTACTGATATTTTTAGTTTTTCTGGTGACTACATGCATAGATATAAATAATATGCTTATACTACTATATCTTGTTCCATCAATTTTAGTGTGAAAATATCTTCCTTTTGCCCCCATCTCTGATTTGTAACTAAGTTGATACGGCATTCTGATCTCAAGAAAATGTCCTCTCAGCCCCTGAAAGGGTTTGCTTCAAAGAATTATTAGCACCTAGTATGGGTGATGAAAAATCTCTTAATCTGTAGTGTGATGGCCCTTCTTCTGTTATAAACAAATGTTTTCCTTCTGTCCAAAACTTTTAACATTCCTCTTTAACTTGATGTGCTGAAAATTTCACAAAGATATATTTTAGATAAGTCTTTTTTTCCCCTCATTCATCTTCCTGGAAACACAATGGGCTTTTTCAACCTAAAGCTGAAATATTCACTACTTGGAAATTTTGTTCTAATAAACCTTATGTAATTTCCTGCCATCAATGTTCTATTTCTTATCTTTTTGGAATGACTGTTAACTAATTTTTAATTTTCCTGGAATGGTTCTTTATGTTGCTAATGTTTTCTTTTAATGTTTTATTTCATTTATTTCAGTGTTGCTTTACATTATACAAGATTTTCTTGACTTTAGCTTCCGCTCATTGAATTTTTTTTTTTTTTTAAAGTTTGACAATCATATTTTTAGTTTCTAAGAACTCTTTTTCCCTCTGGCTATTTCTGTGTTCTGAAATAAAACACTCAAATCTCTGAACATAATAATTAAAGATAAATCTTTTTTCTATTCTCTGAATTATATTTCCTTATCTTGCTCTTTTAAAAAACTTTTAAAACAAACTTAAAAAGAGAGCTAGATAGTGCATTGTAACTTTTAAGAATGTAGTGCCTGGGAGTCAGACTTCTGGCTTTCAATCTCAGCTTTAATATTTTTTAACTATGTGGTTTTGGACAAGTGATTATGCTTCTAATGTGACTTAGTTTCCTTAACTGTAAAATAGTAATTATAATAGTACCTATCTAACAGAGATTTTAATTCTAAAAGGATTAAATGAGTAAAAAATGTAAAGACATGGGCTCATATCTAACATATAATAAGTACTAATACATCATAGTTGTAATTATTGGTTCTTCACATTGGCCCGGTGATCTATGTTTTTCTGTTCTTACTGAAAAATGAAGGCCTGATTTATTATAGGTGGTCAGTGGAGAGATGGGTAGCTGTGCTATAGATAGGTCAGTTTCCACAATTTTCCCCCAAACAGGAAAGCTACTCAGGATGCAGATGAGGTTCTCCAGCTCAGGTGACAGACTTCATCTCACTGCAGTGTGGTGCAGTGTGCAGGAAGAAAGCCAGAGGTCAGCTGGGCCCTCAAAGGCTAGTGCAAAGGGTGTTTGATCTTCCTTATCCATACTGGAAGTCTTAGCTTTGAATGGGAAGTTTGTGAACTCCACCCCAATTCCCCTGCTTTCATAAAGGTTTACACTGTTTACCCTGGAGGTAAATGGTGGGCTCCAATTCCAGTCTTTCTGCCTGCAGGAGGGTTGAGGACTGGCGTTGGTAAGGTGGAGCAAACTGTAGGCAGAAGTTCTTTTAAATCCCCGATTTTAGCTCCATTCCTCACTCCTGCTCTCCATGCTATCAACTCTGAGCCTGCACTGCTGCTGCCCAGAAGACTGGCTCCCACCAAGCTTCCTCACAGGCCTCTCTGGAATGTGGATTCCTCCCCTTTGGTCAGCAGATGTCCATTGCTCCTATCTTTCCGGAATTTGTTGAAATCTCTTATTTGCTCTTGACTACACCCACTTTCAATCTTCCCTTTACTGTTATCAGCTTATTCCCTTTTCCACTCACTTGGAGTCATTTCATTGTGAAGTGGGAACAAAGGTTGTGCTCTTGACAGAATAGTTGTGCTTAGAATAAAACATTGGCCCCACCTGTCTCATCTGTTAAATCATTTCCCCAACCTGTCTCATTTAACTTTCATGAACTTTTACAATTATACAATAAAGTGCATGTTATTATTCCAATTTTAAATACGAAAAATTTAAAAGTTTCAGGGGTATCTCAAGAACACATGACTAGTGAGTGATAAATACTATTCAACCCTTTCCTTGAAAAAACAAGAATGAGGACCCAATATGAGGATGAACATTATAATGACTTAAGAATTTTGAAGAAAATAAAAATATTAATCATATAGATTTTGACACTTTGTAGACAAATTACTAGGATTATTACATGATTTTTTTTTTTTTAAATTTAAGCTGTGGTCTTCTATGTAGTGTTGGTTGGTGATGGCATTTGGATTCTCTAATGGTGGAATCCAAAACTCTGGGAGGAATTTGAGTCCTATGATTTGGAAGGTCTTTGCCATGTATTCTTCATTGCCCAATTCCAGCCAGGTTTATTATTAGCTCAGGCAGTAGAATCTAAGCCACAAGGAGACCTAGACTTCCCATTCCTCTCCAATGCCCTTTAGGTAGCAAAGCCCTCAGTAATGTTTCTCCAGAAGCATGATGTCAAACCTAAATTAATTAATCCAGAACTACTACTCTGGTAGAAGTCTGAATTATTATCCCAGATCCACATTTTCTCTTTTAAAGACACGATGATAAAAATGCTAAAAAATCTATCATGATTTTTATGGATTTGTAGTGAAAACAGAACTACTAAACATAACAAGTCAAGAACTCCTTGGATATCAATTTGAGAATATGAATATGCTGTTATTATTACTTTAAAAATTACCTGTTGTATTATCTGACAACAATCTCTCAGTAAATGCAATGTGAGAGGAAAAGGAGATTATTTCTGCATTTCAACAAAATGCAACATTCAATTGTTGAGTCTAGCTCTATGGTTGAAAGAAATCATCAAAACATAGACCACTGATTCCTTTGTTATTTTTTGGATGAAATTTGTGATTTTAGCATTTATAAAGAAAAGATTGTGGAAGATAAAGCATGCATGCTTCTACTGATGATTAGTGGCCACAACTAGATTCCTTCTTTATGACCACATGAGCAGTAAGATCAAATCTTGTCTGTGATTAGTTCTTTCTGTTGCTATAGTTTTGACAATCTGAAAATCTTCAGCAGTTTGTGCATGAATCAGACTTGAAAAGCAGAAGTATAAGTATTCGGAGAAATAAATGGTAGAAGAAAAAGAGAATTTCCTAACCAAGTCTGAAAATATCATTATCAATCTAGATTTCTAAGACGATGTATCGATACAATTTTAAGTTGCTACAGGTGCAAATTATTACTAGCGTCTTGCACAATGTCATTAAGTGTTTTTTTTTAAATACATATATACAGGTCTGATTTTATTGCTTAGCTGGTTGATATGCTCAACTAAATAAAGTTTTAGTGAATGAATATGTGACTTTTCTCTTTCTTAGCTGAACTGTTTTATTAGCCGTCCTATTTATTAACATTGCTATTAATTTTCTTATTTAAATATAGAAATCTGTCTATGCATGAGAAATAAGAAATGGGGCCCAATTTTACAGTCAAGGCCTACAGCTGAATTGAGAAATAATACCTATGTATTTAAACAACTAATGCTGAGCCACAATATGTCTGCCCGCATTCTTTATTTCTTTTAAGTGGTGCTTCTTGTGAAAGATTTTATTGGTATTGCTACAGTCGGAGAAAAGCGCACTCAATGATAAGTTGGGTATGGAAAGTTTTCTGGAAGAATAAAAAGTACATGTTCTGACCACCACCTGTCTCAGTTCAGATTTGAGCCCTAAATTTAAAACACTTAAGAAGCATCTAAAATTTAATATTGCTATTTATGATACAGCAGCTTCTGAGTCTAAGAAGATACCCAAGTTGCCAGGACTTGCTAGAAAACAGTTCAGTTGTAGAATACAGAGGAAGCCAGATATATTCACTTCCAACTCACATTGCAGTGGAATCAATCTCTCTTATGTTCTGTAATGACTATAATTTTGTACCTATTTCAGGAAGGCTATTTATTATAGGGTAAGTGGGTGTCAATCAAAATGTGTTCAAATAGTTCATATCTGTTCCTATGGTAATATAATCAGGTCCCAAATAAATTCCCACATTCAAGGTGGGGGAAAAAATCTTTATATTTGATTGATTTACTTCTAAGGCCATTCTTGAGAATAGGCTCAACCCCTTCCCCAAATTTAAAGCTCAAATGTGTTTCAGATTACCCTCTCAAACACATACAACCCAGTTACCTTGTTTAAAACATATTGATTCCCCACTAGGCAGCTCCACCTGGGAGGAGCTGATTTCTACCTAACTATGTACATTTTTGCCTTTCTTCTGGTCAAACACACACACACACACACACACACACACACACACACACACACACGGTGAATGTTTTCACATTGAAACTGAAGATGTAAATGAAGGCCTGCAGTGTCTGTCTGGTTCTAGTTACAAGGTCTGTTTGTTGACATCACAGATGAAGGCCTGCTGGGTCTCTGGCACTGTCTACTTCATTTCCCCTCTAATTAGGCTTTGCCCTCAATTAAGTTAATGATGCAACTTTTCCTATAGATCATTTGCCCTTTCAATCAATTAACAGAATATGAGGGTGCATCCCTCCTTGGCTTGGGATGCATTTGCCTGAGGGCAGACTGCTCAGCTCCCAGAAGTACCACATAAGCAAAAGCAAGATGTTTACTACCATATCACATATTATCCCTAAGAAAATCAGGCCTAATGGAAGCCTTAACAAAACCTCATTTCAATATTGATGTCTGTCTGGGTAAAGAATTTATCTTAAATACTGGAGCAGGTAAAAAATATCGATGGATGTATTGTGAATATAAGGCAGTTCAAAATAAATTAAGAGTCAATATTTTAAAAGAGCAAATAAAGACTTCTTAAGGTCAAGTAGAATTAGGAAACACACACACACACACACACACTTAAGTGACCTAGACAAATCACTGAAGTTTCCAATATTAGTGGAAGAAATAAAAATGATCCCTCTCAGACAAGATCACTTTTCTTAGCCTGTACTTAAAGATTACAGAATGGATTTTAAAATAACTAGGTTTTAAATAATAAAAATAACCATAATGAGATTATTGTAGAACTCAAATGTCATCTGTATCATTTGAATGATGTAAAGATCAAGATTTGAAGATAAAGTTGACTAATGCTTTCTTTTTTTTTTTTTTTAAGATTTTATTTATTTATTTGACAGAGATAGAGACAGCTAGTGAGAAAGGGAACACAAGCAGGGGGAGTGGGAGAGGAAGAAGCAGGCTCATAGCAGAGGAGCCTGATGTGGGGCTCGAACCCATAACGCCGAGATCACGCCCTGAGCCGAAGGCAGACGCTTAACCGCTGTGCCACCCAGGCGCCCCTGACTAATGCTTTCTTGAAATATGTGAAAATTAGGTTAAGAAAAGACAAATATGGACGTTTAGCATTTTACTGAAAGGCAGGACTGCAACAGAGAACCCTCACAGTGTTCTAAGTAGAGGAGAAACACTGACTCCATAGGGATGATGAATCTTTCCCAGAATATTGTTTGTTTGACAGAATGTGGTCATTCTGTTACTTATACAGAGGTGTGTTTACCTGTAATATGTGGTGTCTTCTTTTAATGAAAGAGTATTTGACTTTTTTTTTTAAAGATTTTATTTATTAATTCGACAGAGATAGAGACAGCCAGCGAGAGAGAGAACACAAGCAGGGAGAGTGGGAGAGGAAGAAGCAGGCTCCCAGCAGAGGAACCTGATGTGGGGCTCGATCCCAGAATGCTGGGATCATGCCCTGAGCCGAAGGCAGACGCTTAAGCACTGTGCCACCCAGGCGCCCCGAGTATTTGACTTTTGATAGAGACTTCTGATAAAGAGAAACACTTCCACTAAAAAGTTTTAGAAATATTACATTACTACGAGCAGCTAAAGGGATGGGGTTTGCAGATTGAAGAGAAGGTTGAAAGAGAAGGTTGAAGAGAAGGTTGAAAAAGACTATTTCAAATAATGTAAACATATACAGAGGAATGTTGTTTAAGTGGACTTCTTATTTCACTGAGTAGAGCAGGGAGGAGGCCACCATTCCAGCCAGAGATTTAAATTAGACACTAGAAGAACATTATACCTGAAGCCGCATCAACAATGAGCTGCAGACTCAGCATATTGAGGATTCTTCTCCAAAGATACTGAATACAAAGGACCTAGATTGCATTGTTTGAAGGGAATAATATGAGAGACTTTTCTCCCCTTCAAAATTAAGTATTGGGTCACCCCTCAGGTTGCTTTCCTTGATACCTATGGACCTTTAACCTCTGGTCTACGTGTGTGTACCCAGATGAGTATTATTTGCTTTACACTGTAATTCCCAGCAAGGCAGAGTCATCTCAAACCCTGTGTACACACAGCACCATACCTGGAGAGAGGAGCTGGGATGCACAGACAGCTTTATACCTCATGCCATATTTCGACTTGGACCTGAAGAAAGCTAGGAGCCATGGAAGGTTTTACAGCTCTCTGCACTGAACAAGTTCAGATAATGTACATACCACTCCAGGGCTCTTTGGCTTTAGATCTTCAACTAAGTCTCAGGTAAGTCTGAAAAAATTAATGGGTTCACCTGGTTGTTACATTCTTATCTATTCAAGCCCAGCATGTCCAAACATTAACTCATTATTTCCCCTCAGAGACAATGTCCATCTTCTTTCTAATTTGCTCCATTGGTAGTCACGCAGAAAAGCAACAATCACCAACAGAACACTTTCGGGAGAAGAGCAATCGAGCCTGCCTACCAAAGGTCCACCGAGACCTAGAGAGGGAAAAACAGCTCAAGCCACATAGCCAGTAGAGGAGAGCAACAGTATCCCAGCACAGTTAGAAACTACCCGGTAGCCCAGGTTCTTTCCACACAATTAAAGGTAAATGATTATTGATGAAAATGAGAAGAACAGAGATTTTCAAGTGACTTTGGGATACAGGGTCCAGGTACAAGTATGATTCAGGGCGCTGAACACCACCACAGAAAGAGATGGATGCTGCCTGTGTCCTTTGTTTCACTCAAGAGGGAAGGGACTCAGGGAATGAAGAAGAAAATGAGGCTTCAGAAACCATTCTCGGGGAAGGCATGCAAGTTTACACCGAACAGGATGAACACATTTTAAGCAGCCATGGCCTTGGGTGTATTGAAGTTGCAGCTCTTGGTACCAAAGGCATAACCCATGTTCGTACAATTAGACTACTATCCTGTGGTCATTTAACAACTTATTTGATCTTGGGCCAATGAATGAAGAATCAATTTTGTTACTTCCATTCCTTCTTTAAGAGTTTGGAAGTAGTTGGAAAGGAGGCAGCTGATTCCCAATTTGGATATATATGCATTGTGAATTCACTGATAATATGAAAAACCAACACCCAAGCTGTGGACTATAGTCTGCTTCATCCACCTTCCTCTGTGATCATTATTTCACTTGGAACTTCATCTGGCCTTTCTCGAATTACTGAACTGTCTCTGAGACAGGACTGGTTCTGCTTCTTTACTGGACTTGGAGTCCTGGTGCACTAAAATTTTAAGTAGATACAATACTCTTTCCTCCTTCAACTCTGAAGTTAGCTAATGGCACTATGCTAGACAACAGAGTGATGGACCATTATAAAAAATTCTGGGTGCCAAAAAATTTGATGCCCTCTGCAAATACTTTATTTTTCTTCTTGTAAATAAATACCTTTCTCACTCCTCTTTGGGTAGTCTTCCAGAATGAAGACTCCTAAGGTAGGTTCTTCGTTGTTTGGTTCATT
This sequence comes from Ailuropoda melanoleuca, assembly GCF_002007445.2. Lineage (NCBI taxonomy): Eukaryota > Metazoa > Chordata > Mammalia > Carnivora > Ursidae > Ailuropoda > Ailuropoda melanoleuca. The sequence goes on along the minus strand of NC_048224.1, from coordinate 113,784,653 downwards.
ACTTGATTCAGGGCAATGACTCCTCCACAAGTCTTTAATTTGTACCACTTTTCTATTTATTTTTCTTGAAGTACCTTTGGCCTATGGTGTTCTGATATTATTATAGGCTACACAATTAGCTGGTAAAAAATTCACAACTAGTCTATATTTATAGTGGAAAAAATCTCCAGGTACTTATCAGAGATACTTGAGGTAAGTGTAAAGCGTACATCTCAACTTACTCAAACAGAGTGACCATCTCCAAAATATTAATTAATCTAGAAGAGTCCACATTTTGCCATTTTTCAAGCTAACCATTGATGTTACCTTTTTCTTTCCTTCTTTCTTTTTTGACTAGCTTACTTTTCATACCCATACATAGATCAGACCAAGGCTAAGCTGATTTTATGCACAGATTTTCTTTGTATCCTAAGCAGACAATGTTCTCTGGTCTTCTATGGTTTTATTTGATCACTTCGCAACACACTGTATCTTTAATGGCCCAATTCACTTGAAAGCAGCTACCCTCGGTAAGGAATTTTAAAGTTTTTCTCTCTCTTCAAATTCTGTACTTTCCCTTCTCTAAAGATTTCATATCTTTCTTCCCATCACTTCTTCTCTGTGGGGGGTGGGGAGGCTTTTAATCTCCTTTTGTGATCCAACAACTTTCCCTGGGTCATTCCCCACAGTTTTTATATTAACCAATGCTCCTCAAACTGATGTCGGTGGACTCAAATTCTCTGGGAACTTATAAAAGTGGAGAAAATCCACTTTTGGGTTTTATGTTGATAACTGACAAAAATCAATACAGATGTATTTCAAATCATTTTGCCATCACTCTATGAGGTAACTGACATTATGAAAATTTTACAGATAAAAACAAAATTAAGATTCAGAGAAAAGGGGGGCGCCTGGGTGGCTCAGGCAGTTGGGCATCTGCCTTCTGCTCAGGTCATGATCTCAGGGTCCTGGGATTGAGCCCTGCATCAGGCTCCCTGTTCAGTGGGAGGCCTGCATCTTCCTCTCCTCTGCCATTCCCCCTGCTTGTGCTCTCTTGCTCTCTCTGTCAAATGGATAGATAAAATCTTAAAAAAAAAAAAGATTCAGAGAAATTAAATGAATTTTTTAAAGTCACACATTCCTAAGTGGTAGAGCCAGATTCAAACCCAGGTATTTTGGTTCGAAGCCCAAGTATTGCATGGTCTCCCAGAGAGATGAAGCCCCTGTGGAGATTACAATTGCCACTCTCCAGTGATGGCCCTGGGGACAGATAAATTACACAGGTTTATTGGTTTCTATACCAAAGTATTCTCCACGCTGGTGCCTCATAGCTTTTTGTGCATTTTTATGTTGTCAGTTCGCCTATCCTGGAAACAACTGTGTTTCACGGTTGCTGAGACAGAGTAAAACTGAGGGGTCCCAGACCAAATCTGATAACTTAGTTTAATCACTAAACTTAATTTTATTTTCACCTTTAAGTCACTTGGTGTAAGCTCTTCACATAATTACTACAGCATTCTTAGTTACAGCAGTGATGTGTTTTTTCTTTTCTTCCACCTGTATCTGTTATCTGTCTCACACACACTTAGATCATGTCTTACATACGTACGTGTATATGTGTTTGCGTGCACACACACACACACATAAATACATATAGATAGGTATAAATCTATGTAAAATTTGACTGTAAAGTATCTTTTAAAAGATACTCCAGAACTTACATATCCAAATGAGTAAGCTTCCTACAGAGTAGTTTGATACTGTGGAAAGCCATATAAATCAGGATGATTATCAAATTTTTCAATTTCTTTTTTGGAGTCTCTTTCAGAACCCTTGTGATTTCAGTGAAAACTTGAGTTTGGGGGACCAAGCGAATGAATTAAGTAAATTTCTTTTTGTTGTGCTTACTGATCAGGGGGCCCATAGTAGAGAGGTCATACAGTCTTCAAAGAGAGCAGTGAACTTGCATGGCTTATAAAGTGGCTCTAATTACAAGTCAACAATACAATTCACTCCCTAAAAATTAAGTAATCATCAGTACTGTCCAAGCAGAGGTAAGGTAACCATCAGAGTCATATTTTCGGCTCTGACATTTTATCCTAATGCTAGATTCCTATATCCAACTATTTGACATTTCCACATGGATAATGGCCAAAATCAAATCCACCACTGCAAACATGCCCCTCTCAGTCTTTCTCATCTCAGGAAATAGTAACCCTGTCTACCAAAAACCTAGAGGACATCCTTCATCTGTCTCTTACCCTCATTTTCCTGAGTATGCAATCAGCCAGCAAATCCTATGAAGTATAACTGAAAAATATATCTTGCATCTATATATATTTTTTCTCCCTTCTAAAGTTACCTGTCCTCCCATCTGTCTCTTACCTGAATTATTTACTTGAACATCTTTCTAACTTGTCCCCTTGCTTTTACTCCTGGCTCCTTAGAATCTGTTCTCCACACAGGAACTAGTGCAATTCTTGAAACTGAAATTCCATCATACCATTGTCCTGCATACAATTCTCCAGTGGCTTCCTTTTCACTAAAACATAAAATTTGTACTCCCAATGTGGGCAGTAAGTTAGGGGAGAATTCTTTCTCTTTCTTTCTTTCTTTCTTTCTTTCTTTCTTTCTTTCTTTCTTTCTTTCTTCCATGTTGTTAGTTAACACATAGTGCAATATTGGTTTCTGGAGTAGAATTCAGTGATTCATCACTTACATACAACACCCAGTGCTCATCACAACAATACCCATCGCCCACCTACCCCATTCCCCACCCACCTGCCTCCGTCACCCCTCAGTTTGGTCTCTGTCATCAAGAGTCACTTCCCTCTCTCCTTTTTTCCTTTTCCACCTTCCCATATGTTCATCTGTTTTCTTGCTTAAATTACACATATGAGTGAGATAATATGGTATTTGTCTTGCTGTGACTGACTTATTTCACTTAGCATAATACACTCTAGCTCCATCTTTGTTGCAAAGGGCAAGATTTCATTCTTTTTGATGTATGGACATTTGGGCTCTCTACACAGTTTTGGCTGGTTTGGCTTTTGTTGATAATGGTGCTATAAATATCAGGGTGCATGTACTCCTTTGAATCTGTATTTTTGTATCCTTTGAGTAAATACGTCATAGTATAATTGCTGGATCATAGGGTAGTTCTATTTTTAGCTTTTTGAGGAACCTCCAAACTGTTCTCCAGAGTGGCTGCACCAGTTTGCATTCACCAACAGTGCAAGACGGGCACTCTCTAAATATCTATCATGATATCCAGGATCAGCTTAGCACTCTGAAGTCATTTTGTATGACTTTTTCTCTCCACCATGAAGCTTCAGCCATGGTGATTTTCTTTTGCTTCCTCAAGTATGTCAAGCTTGGTTCTGCTTTGAGTTCCCTGTATTGGCCATTCTCTCTTCTTGGGATCTTGTTCCCTGATCTTCACATAGCTGGATTTTTTGGTTTTGTGTTTGTTTGTTTGTTTTTTATATAGGTTTCAACTTAAATATTAATTCTTTAGAGAAATCTTCTGTAGTGACTGAATGGTGGTCCATGAAACTGTGTATTTGTATCATTTTGAAGAAGGGTCTTGGCAGATGTATATAAGAATTTTGAGATAAGATGAACTACATTACCCAGGTGGACCTAAAATCAATGACAAGTGTCTTCAAAGAGACACTTGCAGAGTGAGAGACATGGAGAGATGAGGAGAAGGCTATGTGAAAACTGAAGCAGTGATTGGAGTTATGCAATCACAAGTCAAGGAATGTCTTATCTTTGGAAGCTCAAGATGCAAGGAAGAATTCCTTGCTAGAACCCTTGGAGGGGGCACAAACCTGATGACATCTGGATTTTGGATTCCCCAACTATAAGAGAATAAATTTATGTTGTTTTAAGCCACCATGTATATGCCATTCATGATGGCAGCCCTAGGAAACTAACACATTTTCACTGAACATCTAAGTAGTCATGCAGGGACACCCGGGTGGCTCAGTCAGTTGAGGATACGACTCTTGATTTCCACTCAGGTCATGATCTCAGGGTTGTGAGATGGAGCCCTGCATCAGGCTCTGTGCTCAGCTGAGAGTCTGCCTGAGGATTCTCTCTCTCCCTCTCCCTCTGCCTCTCCCCTCCACTCTCTCTCTAAAATAAATAAGTAAAGCTTTGAAAAAAAAAAAAAAGTAGCTATGTCCTCACCATCATTGTTTCATTTTCTTCAGTGCACTCATCACTGGTTATTTTTCCTGTTTCCTTGATTTTTTTTCTCTCTCAACCAAATGTAAATTCCAAAAAAGCAACTATAGTCTGTTCTGTTCACCACCATATCTTTAGGCCTATACTCATGTCTAAAAGAATAGATACACAATAAATATTTGTGCAATAGATAAAGAAAGCATATGCTAGGATAACTAAACCATACACTTTATAAATAAATCATATATGCTTTGGGAGGATTACTTCCACCTAAGGTGTTCATGATTTCATAATTTTAGTATTTCAAGATGATTTTTTGGATATAAAATTAGAGGCCATAGGTAAAGAAGATCCATTTTAAGATCAGGATTTTAAGAAAATCACTGTGGCAGAAAATACTATGTGGATTATGGGGTAAGAAACTGTAGTGAATTTTATTATTTAGGAGAGAAATAATCTAGTTGAGGGTGATGAAGGCCTATCTAGGGTAGTTATGCAAAAGACAAATGAGAAACATATATTGATTACAAAGCAAACCAATTTTTACCTGAGTAAAATGGATACATGGAAAAGTCAATGTAATCAGTAGGAGATTTTCATTTACTAGTTCAGGAAAATTTCTAAGCTGCCCATGAATTGTGGTGTTGAGCTTACAAAACTGCATCACAGACTTACAGAGGAATGTTTATATTCACCCAATAAATGAATAGTTCTTATTTATTTATACCTTTTGAGTGATTGATGATGTGTATGTCTGAAGGTTGAATGTACCTGGCTGATTATAAAATAAGTATTTCAGAAGGCATTTTCTGTGAATCAATGAGTCACCTCAGCTGGATGCCAGAGTGTAAGTCATACGATTTATTAAGGCTATTATTGACGGCTATTTTAGTATAGCAGTAGAAATCCAGTAAATTATCACTTTTGCCTAATGCATGCCTTATTCTTTAAAGGAGATTTTCTTGACAAATGGAAACTGAAAATGTATCTGAAGCACTTCTTGAGAAGACAGATGTTATTGGTTTTGATAATTATAATGGATAAAATACATCAGTTATAATCACAGCTTTCCTTTTTCTGGATATCTTCTTATATGTAATAGAAATAAATCTCTATTGAAATAATATTTCTTAAAATTTGATTCTACTATATTACTCTAAATAATAGTCAAAGCAAATTAAAGGCCTGAGATGAGAAGCAGAAATGTATCAGTAGTCACACTATGCAAAGAAATAACAAAACAGAGGGTTTTCTGGCAGGAATAGAACTTGTTTGGTTTTAATGTAGAGTTCAAATACAGAAAAAGCTACCAAAACAGAAGTTTCAATTATGATGATTTTTTCTTACACTGACCCATAGAAATTTATGTTATGAATCATATATTTTTTCTAAATGATTACAGATAATTTGAGGAATGTAAGATTTTAAGCTTAACTGTTGAAAGCCATGTTGCCCTTTTTTTTCAAAGTATTTGAGAAAAAGGCTTTGCAATTTAGAAAATCAGAATGTTAAAATATACAAACAAGTCACCTTATTGGTGAAGGAATAAGCCCTGTGAATGAAGTAGGAAAACCTGGGACAGACCGTGATATGCCTCTCCTTGAAAATGGCAGTTGGGAAGCCTCTAAGATCAGATCATGAAGTTTGGAACCAGATGGCTGGATACTCAAGGAAGGCTTCAAAATGCACTACTAAAAGAATAGGCTGTGCTATGAAATGTTGAGATCATTTAAAGGCATTTGGCTACAGAGTGAGAAGTGCTATGCTTGTATTTCACACTTGCACATGAACTTGCATCAGAGAATTAACTTGAACTAATGATGTAAAAGTGAGTAGTAATGAAAATGATGTACTAGATATGAATTGAAAAGCACTCCCTACACACATTTCCATCTAAGGGCTAGTCCAAACATGGAGGCTCTGCTCTCCAAAATCTCAGTATTCAGTCACACGTGACCTAACTTCTTCATCTACCTCTAGCCATGGCCCATTTGAATCTAAGACCAGCCTGTTTATAGTTCGCTTAGAATTAAAAATCTATGTCCTGGCTCTAAAGACAGGACATAATCACAAAGTCTACATCTTCATAAAGATCGAAGTTGTGCAGGAACAGGAACAAATATTAAGCGAAGGAAGCTAGTCAGTGGACAGAGGGTGATGGGGTTGATATATGGAAAAAGGAAAGACACCATGACAGAGACACAAAGAGAAGAATGCGGGGCTGGGTTATAAAACTGAGTGATGATGGTTCCTTTGAGTTTTTTTAAGCTTTCCTCCATTCTTTTTTTTTTTTTTTAATTTTTTAATTTTTTTTATTATATTATGTTAGTCACCATACAGTATATCCCCGGTTTCCGATGCAAAGTTCGATGATTCACCAGTTGCGCATAACACCCAGTGCATCATGCAATACGTGTCCTCCTTACTACCCATCACCAGTCTATCCCATTCCCCCACCCCCCTCCCCTCTGAAGCCCTCAGTTGTTTCTCAGAGTTAAGCTTTCCTCCATTCTATGCCAGTATTTTTTCTCAATAAACTCCTTTTTCTGGCATATTCTGGACAGAGTATGGTGACTAACCATCCCAATTTGCATGTGACCATCCTGGTTTTATTAGGAAACCTCTCCACCTTCAGCAAACTGGGACAGTTGGTCTCTGTTAGTCTCTATCTCTTGTGGTCAAAAGAGCCATGACTAGAGTAAATCCCACTTACAGAAGAAAAATAAGAACCAACAAACAGGTTGATAAAAGTCTACATTGCTAAGATGAGCTTCAGTAATTACCTAACTACAACATTGTGAGTTAAAGGAATCATAAAGGATTACTTATAAGAAACAACTGTTAGACAACACTTTGAGTTCACCTAATTTTACATTATATCTTTTCCAAACACAGAAATGAGACCCGGAAGAGTTGACTGCTTAACCTACAGCAAGGCTATACTAGAAACCAGGTCTTACAAAACTGAATTCTCTGATATTTTACTGCTTCATGCTGCCTTTAATGCTTGTTGTTGCTACTTTTCAGACATTTTTTTTTAGATTTATTTATTTATTTGAGATAGAGGGGAGAAAATGGGGGAGGAAGAAAAAAGGGAGAGAGAGAGAGTTCATGATCAGGTGGAGGGACAGAGGGTGAGGGAGAGAAATCTTCAAGCAGACTCCCCGCTGAATGAGAAGCCTGACACGGGGCTTGATCCCAGGACCCTGAATGACCTGAGCCAAAATCAAAAGTCAAACGCTCAACCAACTGAGCCACCCAAGCACCCCTACTTTTCAGACATTTTTTTAAAAATTTGTGTAATTTATAATTTTCGTAAAGAAAATTAAATCAATTGGCACCCTAGTATTTTTACACTCTATTTTCATTTTATGAAATATATTATTTATATAGTTTATAAATCTTAAAGTATATTAGTTGTGCTTTATTATACATTATGTATTATACACTATATGTGTGTGTGCTTTAAGTCAGTGCCTCTCACAATTTAATTTGCATATGAATTATTTTACCTGGAATCCTAATAAGATACAGGTGCTGATTCATTGGGTCTGGAGTGAGACCTGAGATTCTGCATTTCTCACCATTTCCCAGGGGATGCCAATGTTGTGAGGCTTTATGTGAGGTCAAACCTGGCTTCCTCAATTACTCCCATCTGCAACAAGTTTAATCTCCACATCTGAGCTTCCCCCAGACTGGAAGAGTGGAAAAACAGGGACAACCGAATTGGGTTGGGATATGGAGCAAGTCAATAGGAAGCAGACTGAGCAAGTTAGTCAGTGGTCCAGTTGCATCAAAGTCAAGTATAAACCAAAGGTTCTAGGGCCCCACAGTTCAGGAAAGTCCAAAGTCTAGATATCCCAAGGTGTGGAGCATATCTTGGCATCAGGGAAGTTAGCAGCAAGGTGCTAGCTGCACAAAGTTTTGATCAAACTACTGTGTGCCAGTGACCCTAGGGAAGGCTTTGGGGATGAGATGATGAGCAAGTAAGGTAATTGGTCCTCAAGGAACTCACAGTCTAGAAGTTTGAGAAGCATGTGACTAACATGATTGTGAAGAAAAAGTATAAAGGGTCATTAATTTAGGAAGTTAGTACATGATGCAGTTGAGGTCCAAGTAGGCAGATTGAGTCAGAGTCCCAGAGGGACAGGAATATAAGAGCTGAGATGTAGGCACAGACATTCATATACCCAGTGTGTGTGGGTGAGACTTGATATGCAAGGAATTGCATGTAAGGTATGGGAGTTTCATACCATGGGCAGTGAGGCAATATCTTATGAGGCCAGGGTTCCTTGATTAGGGCAGAGATATGATCAGAGAAAGGGCTGGGCTGGACCCCAAGCCCAGGCAAATCAGTGGGGACACTGATGGGGACACTGACCAAATACCAGAACAGCTGACATAGAGTAAGAGAAGCTATTAATGTAGGAGAGCAGCAAATACGAGAAAAGAGCAGACCTAAAGCAAACAGCTAAGAAAACTAAATCTCCTTGTACCTTTATTTCTCTTGGTTTCCCTGAGGAGATGGTATAACTGGGAAGATATGGTGTTAAATATGTACTATCTGTGCATCAAGACACAGCTGTACATGACCTCATTCTTCAAGGCAATAAGAAATGTACAACATAAAGCTGCATCATTTAACAATATTGTATATTTGGGTGGTACTTTTTAGGTTTTTAAGTACTTTCACAAATATTATCTCATTTAATCCTCATAGCAACACCACAAAAGCATATCCAAGTCATGAATAAGAAAGCTAAACCGTAGACAGATTAATTAATTTGTCAAAGACCAATCAGCTTCTAAGTTGCTGTGCTGGAGTCTTTGACTTCAGATCATTGCTCCTTTTAGTTTGCTAAAATGTAAAATATTTTGTTCAATTTCAGATTTCTTTGCACAGAAGTGCTGGTGTCTAAATCCACAGGTGGGTTGGGTAGTCCCTCATAGTTTTTAGCTAAAATGTTTGAACATTAGAATAGATGATGAAGAAAACCAAAGCAGATATAAGAGGAAGACAAGTGGTTTAGAATGAGCTTGGCCAACATTACCAACATATATCTTTGGGTATTAGAGAATAAAGAATCAAAACATGATTCTCAGGCAATCAAAAGCAAAGCTAACTAATTTACAGTGGAATGAATGAAGCCTAGGATATGAGTATCAAAAAAATGTAGTGCATAACTTGTTCCAGAAGAGAGGAAAAAAGAAATCATTTTGAGGGGGCTGGAGAAATGAGAATAGAAGCTCAGCTGAAGTTTAAAGGGACTGGTGACTGAAGAAAGCAGACAGTAACTATTTTAGCTGTGGTCAACAGGAGCACGTGATTCACTGCAAGAAGTCATTTTTCTCTTCATGGCCAGGAATGAAGAACAGAGATGTCCCCTGTGTGGGATTATCGGGGTGTACCTCTTAGGTAGAGAAGCAACTGTTAGTCTAGAGTGAGGCCCAACAGAAGGTGCTCATTGACGTGGAGCTTGAGACCTTGGGTTCATAACTGGTGCCAGTCGTGAAGGATCTATGGAAGGGGGGGGGGGAAGATCTTGTTTCTGAATGCTGATGTTAGAGTTAGAACAAAATTGATCAGGGAAACTGAAGATTTTTTTCTCCCATAGGAAAAGAATAGGGTTCAAAATGCAGGCTAGAACTCATGTAAAGTCCACATGAACAGCCTTTAAATTGAGTAATGAGGGCAAAATGGAAGTCTGATGTAGCTTTGATTATAGTTAACCATAATCTTATTGATATGACTTGTAGGATGGCAGGGAATGTACTAACCTGGAGAGGAAGGCCCCAAGGTTGAATCAGGTTTGTGACTGTCTCTGGCCACCTTCAGTATGGAACTAACTACTCCAGGCTGATCTCAAGACAGCTGAAGACATTCAAACTATGACTCCCCTGGGGCTGAATGGTAGCAACATTTATCATCAGAAGAACCCCACCCCACTGGTGGAGGAGGGACAGAAGTTAAAATTGAACTAAAGAACCAGACAACGTGGAAAGAAACAGCAAAATTTGGTAATAATCTTGATTTTTAATATGCATACTAGATACCTTAGCAAATGGAATTAGTTAACCACCAAGAGATACTTCTTTATAAATTTATGCCCTAGAGAAAAACAGAAGACATAGATCAGAGATTATAAATCTGCTATGTATGCTGAAGATGGGGAGCCAACATATTCTTCTGGCCTAAAGTGTATTTTAAAAAATCAGAAAACATGTTTTCATGTAAAAAAAAAATAAGATCTGGCTTTTTTTAAAAAAAATTAGGGTGTTGCCACAGGGCTACAATGGGCTGGATGGAGTAGAATTCTTTTGTCAGGCCTCACCATGGACCTCTCTGTCCAGCCCTGTCTGGACCCTGTAGAAATTTCAGTTTATTCCATGCTGTCCACACCTTGACAGCTGCTTATAACCAAGTAGGCTTGTTCTTGAGTAGAATAAGAAAAATGAAAACAATGACCTAAACTGGGAAGGCATAGTCTGTTTCAATTCATGGATCTACTCAACACATAATAATTAAATAACTAGTATAGCCACCAGCTACCCTGCTAAGTCCTAGGGAGACAGACCTGAAGAAGTTGCAGTCATTGTTCTCCTGGGGCTTACAATCTAAAGGGAAAGACAGACATTGTGTAAATAATAAGTGGATATGATATGACATGATATGATATGATATGATATGATATGATATGATATGATGAGTAGTAGTATGCTGGAGAAATGCTGAATGTTAGGGACTCTGAATCTGCTCACCCAACCTGATGGGGCATCATGGAAGGTTCCTGAATAAATGTAAGTTGTCTCTAGGTCTCCCCAGGATTGCGTAGGGTCAGCCCTGGGATGTAGTTAATCACAGATGGTTTTTAAAATGATTCATGCTACTGAAGTGCTGTATACAAGGGGATGTGCTGAAGAAGTAGAACTAATTCTCTTGCAGAGTTTTGGTGCTTTGGTCCTATTTCAGTAATGGCGCAAACGACTCACCATCTTTACACCCAAGGACAATGACTGTGTGGGGCAAAGCATAGTGGTTATAAAATTAATCTCTTTCCATTAAAAAGTATAAATTGAAAACGATTCTAATGGCTAGCACAGTTATCTAACAAGTTAGAAAAAGACAAAGAAGAACTTTATTTTTGTTAGAAGGACAAAAACACATGGGTAGCAATAACGGTATTGATTGAAACCAAATCTTGGAAAGAAATGCAGTCTGGAAAAGGAAAGGCAATGTTCTTTGATCTTTATTATCTCCATCAAAGGCTTCTGTAATTCACAGTTCGACAGCATTTTGTGAGTAGCACTGACCATTTCACAAAGCTGTAATTTACCTTAAGAAGAAAACAACAATTAACAAGGTGCCTCACATAAGGATAATTGTGAACTGAAAGAAACGAAACAGAACAATGAAATCCTGAAAGATTGATTTTTAAAAATCAAAATGTCAGTTTACAAACGGAAACTTGCTTAATACTGGCTTTTTTGCTCCTTTGGGGAAAAGCATAGTATTTAAGTATATAGACATGTGTGCACACAGCAGATCAAGTATGAACAACATACATTCTGCAATGAAACCCCTATAGATCATTTTGCATGGTTTTGAATAATCATGGTTAGATCCGGAGTTTAATTCCTGGTATAGCTGTTTACTATGCTTCTTACAGACAAAGCTATTCATACCAACAAGGAGTCTTGCTATGGTTGAGAGAATCAGCTCTACAAAATGTGGATTAGAACACTTTAAAATTTCAGATTTTATTAAAAAAAGATTGAAAACCTAGAGATTTCTTGACCTGGAATGAGATATGGCTTTATAGTATCAAAGCAATTATTGTTCACAGATCATTCATTCAACTTGTGGTTACTCCGATCATCTGTTTTCCTTCTTCCTCTACTAAGCAGCCTCATTACAAGTACAACATTCCTTTGAAATATTGTTTTATTCAAAAACTAATTTAAAATTTGAAGCTATGCCATTATACAATGTGTTTATTTGGAAATTAAAAAGTAATGTTGGAATTACTTGATTCTTCTTCCTTAACAGTAAAATGAGTGGATGCTCTTGACCCATTTTACCCCTTTGGCAGTTCAGCAAAGCCCAGAGTCTTCTTCTCAGAACAACATTTGTAAAGCACTTAGCATAGGGTTGAAGACATTATTCAATAAATTTTTCTAGCAGTTCACTAATTTAATAAAGTATGTAATTTTAATAAATCTGATTAGTAGTTCATTTCAAATGACAGTGTAATCATACTAATTTCTTTTTTTTTTCCTTTTTCTATGCTTCATCTCAATAAATATTTAGCAAGGATTCTACTCACATTTACAGAGTGTAAAAAAGATGCAATCAATTTTAATAAAGAGACATCTCTATTATGTACCATTTGTTACAACACTGCTAGTAGAATTATTTGAGACAAATTTCAATTACACTTGAAAGCTAAGCATAATCCAGTTCAGAAAGATGCTTCCAAATGACCCTTGATCTTTATTTCAATCAGTTACAGTTAAAATAATTCTATTTCCTCATGCTGACAACCATCCTGAAGGGAGTTTAGAACGACCAGTTGTGCAAGAGGTGAGTTGTAGTTTAAATGAACCATTCATACAATAATTCAAAGAAATCCAATATTTATAGTTTTCTATTACTTTGACTTTCATATGTTTTTAATGCCTGCATACCTATCTATCAATCTATTTTATCTATCACCTATCTACCTCCTTCCTGGGATTGAGTTGGCCATGCTCAACATATTTATCCAACAGGGAATAGAGAGATTTGTGAAATGGTGCTTTTTATTCTGGGCCACCTTGCAGGGGAAGCTTCAATGAAATAGAGGAAGGGTCTGCTTAAAGAAGCATAATGATGCCTCACCAGCCACAGTGGCAATATTACTAGGGGAAGAGAAGAGTTTATTTTTCAGCTGAAACTCTGAGGAAAAATTTTAGGTAGAAAGTACAAGGTATAATTATGTGGTTTGGAATTCCGCCAGGGCCCTGGAATTCATACCTCTTCACTTTCAAGATGTGTCACAGACCCTTTAATTACTTGAAGTGGATCAGGACCTCTGTTTGCTGCCTCTCCCATCAAAAAGACAACACATTTTGTTACACATTTACCTGATGCCCCTCTGAACTGGAAATTTTGCTGAGCAACATGCAGAAATCATCTTAATGTCTCCTACTGAAATATATATATATATACATTTTCAAATCCTGATTTATATGATGGCAAGGTGGGAGCCATTCTTTTGTGGGAGAATGAGCACAGATGCCCACGGGGTGCACAGGCAAAGGCTTCAGACCACTATCTACCAGGAATTAGACTGCCTGGGCTTAATGTTGACTTACTTGTCTACTTACTAGCTATCAACTTTTGCATATATTAGTTAACCTTAATTTGAGTTTCAGTTTCCTCATCTATAAAATAATCAACATCTATATTTTTTATATTATATAAGTGATATAGTGTTAAAAAAGCTGTCAACCTCATAGATGGAATATAGCAAACAGTCCAATAATGTATGTATCATGATTCTTATTTCCAGGGCCTTCTCTAGGTCTAAAATCTGATACGTAGGCTCTATCCTGAGAAGTGGTAGAAGCCCAGTTAAGAAATAAAAATTACAATCTGACTGAAGAGCTCTGTACATCAGACTGAAAAGTTTAGATTATTGTCCTATAGGCAAAGGGGAGGTAACCACTGGAAAGTTCTAATCAGGGGAATGATGGGATGACATTTGTGCCTTAGAAACAGAGCTCTGTTGGCAGGGTGGAGGAGGCTTTGGGAGCAGAGAGGCTGGAGACATTCCTAAATATATTGTAAACTCATCTCTCTCCTCAAAGAGAGCATGAACCTAACTTAATCTCAGTTATTGAATTGTCCTACAATGCTGTAATGCCCTCATCGTCCTTTGAGAGACATAATCGATTTTTTTTGTCTTTACATAAAATGACCCCAAAGTTCTATTCATTTTTTTTCTGCATCCCTTCCCCCAGACCAGGGTGTTTTAGCTGTCTGGTGCCACATTTCAACATGCTTATTTGTTGTACTATTTCTACTTCTTATTTTTTTACTTCTAAGCTGTGAGCAGAGCATTCAGATAGCCAAACGTCTTAGAATGATGTCTAAAAGAATAGTTGCTTGGCTAATAGAAATAGGGTTTCAGTATGGAAGTATTTCTACTTACCAACATTCAATGTGCAAGTATTTATAGATATAAAACAAAAGAAGCTACAGATGAGAGCAAAAATTTTGCACCTCCGACCATCACCAAGAGTGTGTATATAGTCACTTGAATGCTCTCACTGGGATGTGGGAAAAATGGAACTATGTCACTTACATTTCCCTAAGTTGATGCCCTGCTCTGAAGCCGAGGAGCTAGCGATCAGGTCTTTACCTTGCTTCTGAGCCACATATTTTTCCACTTTAAACCACTCTCTTTCTATCAATGGCTTAAGCAGAGCAGAAACAGATAAAAGAAGTTTTTCACACCCGTCACTTCTTTACGGCACACCACCATTGATTTCCTGGAAAGATGCATGATATGGTGTTAGCACTGATGTATGATCACATAAAATTTTGGAAAAATCAGATCATTGATTTAGCTGGCCTAATGTGAACTGCATGAATTATAGGGAAAGAAATCAGGGCTAATACGTCTAGTACAGGGAATATAGACTAGAAATGGAAGCTGTCTGGCCCAACACAAAGTTCAGATACTGAGAGTCAAGGTGTAACTCCAGGGTTGAGATGTAAAGTTCGGATGTTTGATTAAGGTCATGGGACAGGAAGTGAAAGACAAGCACAAAAGGGACAAAGGGAAATCTCTGGTATGGTCAGACACAAGGGAAGCAGACAAGAAATAGAGGATACAAAAGCTGGTGGCCTGAAATCCAACAGAACAGTAGGAACCTAGAGAAAATACAAGACTGAAACAGAAAGAAAACACTTTGGAGAACAAATGTGGGGTGCCAGAACCTAGATCCTAGTAAGGCAGGCCAGTTTCTGTCTCATCCCCACAGTCTCACTATGCTTTTTTGCTGTGGCAGGAATCAGTAAGAGCAGGACCCTCCTGGACTCTTTTGTGTTGCTGCTATATTTTCTGTGGAAAGTGACAGTGGGAGGTAGGAGTGGCAGCTCTGTCTGGCACCAGCCTTGATGCTGAGGAGATGGGCTGTGGAGAGTGAATGTATGGGGGGACGTCCATTAGAATGACCAGGGGGAGATGGCCCCAGAGGGCAACGAGAGGTCCCCAGCACTCAAGAGAGATGCTAAAAGTTTTCTAAAGAAGGATGCAAGAGCACCAAAGGCAAATTACACTTCTTTACAATTTTGCCAAAGATCTATCTTTAGTTCTAGAACTATGAACTGGCTTATTAAGCCTCTCATTTTTAAATCTCTAATAAAGGTGTACACTTCCAGGCCCCACAGATATTCTCAAAAGATACCTTTTTAAAAGTCTCAGTGATGAATGTGTGTCATCAGTAATAAAGGCAGTGCTATGTTCTGGGAAAGCCTAGGCTTGGAAATGGCTATTTGACATTTTCAACAGTCTTGTATAGTTTCTTACAAGTCAAGCATCAATAATGCAATAATGGTGCTTTAGAATAACTCCAAAATCTGTTAACATTAAAAGTAGTTCTCTGTCTTGAATAGATGTCTAATTTTGAAAGGAAATGGCTTTACTTTCAAATATGAGACAGCTGTAAAAAATTATATGTATGTACACATTTATGTACACTACAGATTTTTCAAAAAATTCTTAATGGAGAAAAAATATCAATCTATTCTCCAAAGACATTATACTATATATATATAGATATAGATATAGATATAGATATAGATAGATAGATATAAGATATATATAGATAGATATAAGATATATATATAGATATATATAGATATATCTATATAGATATATAAAATAATTCATCCACATAATTTATCTGATTATTTGTATGTTGGGAGCCTATTATATTCAATGTAACCAGCATATCTAGTTATAGAAATATGCTTCTAAATATGAGAAACAAAGATGAATAACAGTGCTTAATTCTTCCATTGAAACAATTTCAGTACAATTTAATGGAATCCATGCCTAATATTTCAAAGAAAAGTCATCCTGCTGGCAAAACAATCTCATATGTAACCAACCTTCCTTCTTTTCTTTTCCTTTTCTTTCTTTTCTTCCCTTTCTCTTTCCCTTTCTTTCTTTCTCCATCAGAAATGCTATTATGCAGCACAGAACCAATGAAGAACAAATAACTAAAAACCACACGTTCAATAACTATTTCTTAGATGGTCAATATGGTGTAAGGTGCTGTGACTGATGTAGATACAAGTTTGGCCTAGACACAAACCTCACTGTCATTATTTATTGGCTAGTGTGGAATCAGACAGGAGAGAGGACATTTCAATAAGACACGAGGAGGACTAAGAGACATGTTTGCCATGGGAAAACATATGAGAGTCACAGGATCCATGCTTGGTGGTGAGGAAGACTTCCATTGGAAGTGGTATCTAAGTGGAGACCTTTGAATGAATATAAGTCACTACCATTTGTTGGTACAGGGGACAGAAAAAAAGGACAAAAAGTGTTCTAGGCAGAGGAAATATGTATAAAAACTCAGAAGCAAGAAAGACTAAGAAAGAATTGCAGAGTTGAGGCTTTGCATGTAGGTGTGGAGGGCTGCCTGTGGTGCAATGGTAAGGGATAAGGTGGTGGGGTTTTATAATATATGCTATGGACTTTCTAGTGGAGTTTTGACCTTAAGAAAGGTGAAAAATAGAAATGCTCATGAATATGTATATTTAATTATGTCCAGATTATCTAAATATCTGGGATGCCTCATAACATCTGTTTTTAAGCCCATTTGTGAACATCAAGACTAGTTTAGCAGCATAAGGAAGCATCCAGTTCATAGACAAAGAGCTGTATAAACCACAGATTTGTTTTTGTTTTTTCCTACCAATGACTAAAATAATGTTATAATACTCAAATGCAGACTCAACAGACTTGAGAAATATTTTGGAGTCATAATGTAATATACTATATGCCAAGCATTCAGCGGAGTACTTTATATGCCTCTTCTTGTTCAGTTCTCACAGCAGCTGCATGATAAAGTTACTATTATCCCTTTTTTAAAGATGAGCAATGAGGCTGAGAGGGGTTAAGCAACATGCACAAGGTCACACAGAGAGAGTGGTGGAGCCCAGGTGGACTGCCTCCAGGGCCCAAGCTCTTAGCCACTTCCCAGATCCCCCATCACATTTTCAGCTGAATGACACAAATGATATGGAAATAAGACTACATTCAGAGCCAAGAGACAGTGTTTCATTCTGGTTGTATTCTTCAAAGTCAAAACAAGATAAAATAAAAGTTGTAAATCATTTTAAGGAACCAGAAAATGTGTAGACAAGAAACAATATCAAAACCATTCACAGCCAGTGATCCAGGGATGTTATGCTAACATTGCAAAGTTTTTTGAATGACTGCTATGCGTGGACAGCTAGACTTGGTTTTACATAAACCACCTCATTGGATCCTAACAGGAGGAGGTTACTTTTATCCTTACTTTATATAGAGTAGGACATAGGCTTAGGGTGAACAAATAATTGATTCAAAATTATACAGTCAGTGATTATGTGATTAAACCCAGAAGTCATAATTTGTTCTATTTCCCTGCAAACTCATTCTTGTGATCAATTTGCTGTATTGACTCATTTCCCAAGATATCTTTTCAAATATTTATTTCTAGGCCTAAATGTCTATACATAAATGCACATTTTAAAAATTGAGAATATTGGGGGCGCCTGGGTGGCACAGCGGTTAAGCGTCTGCCTTCGGCTCAGGGCGTGATCCCGGCATTATGGGATCGAGCCCCACATCAGGCTCCACCGCTATGAGCCTGCTTCTTCCTCTCCCACTCCCCCTGCTTGTGTTCCCTCTCTCGCTGGCTGTCTCTATCTCTGTCAAATAAATAAATAAATTCTTAAAAAAATAGAGAACACTGGACAAATAATTTTATGATAATATACTGAAACTTTCCACATCAATGTATACACATTTGTCACAAATATTTTTCTATGAACCAATTTAATGGCTATATAGTATTCCAATAAATGGATTGTCATGATTTGTAGACTACCTTAAGTTTAAATATTCATTTTGAACCAAAAAACAAACAACCTGATTTAAAAATGGACAGAAGACCTGAATAAAGATTTTTCAAGAGAAGACATACAGATGGCCAAGAGACACATGAAAAGGTGCTCAATATCACTAATCATCAAGGAAATGCAAATCAAAACCGCAATGAGGTATTACTTTACACTCTGCTTGAATGGCCAAAATGAAAAAGATAAATAACAAGTGTTGGCAAGGATGTGGAGAAAAAGAAACACTGTGCCCTACTTTCTTCTTAAGATTTTATTTATTTATTTGTCAGAGAGAGAAAGGGAGAGAGCACAAACAGAGGGAGTGGCAGGCAGAGGGAGAAGCAGGCTCCCCACTGAGCAAAGAGCCCAGTGAGGGACTCGATCCCAGGACCCTGGGATCATGACCTGAGCCAAAGGCGGATGCTTAACTGACTGAGCCATCTAGGCATCCCCCCTTGTGCACTACTGGTGGGAATGTAAATTGCTGCAGCCATTGTGGAAAAGAGCGTGGAGTTTCCTCAAAAATTAAAAATAGAAATACCCTATGATTCACTAATTCCACCACTGGATATCTACCCAAAGAAAATAAAAACACTAACTGGAAAAGATATATGCACCTCTATGTTTATTGCAGCATTATTTAAAACATCCAAGAAATGGAAGCAACCTAAGTGTCTATCAATAGACAAATAAGAAAGTTATGGCTCGCACACGCGCGTGCACACACACACATACACATATTACACAGCTATAAAAAAGGATGAGATCTAGCTATTTGGAACAAAATGGATGGACCCAGAGGATTTTATGTTTAGTGAAATAAGTCAGACTGAGAAAGACAAACACCATATGATTTCACTCATGTGTGGAATCTAAAACACAAAACAAATGAATAAGCAAACAAAAAACAGAATCAGACCTATAAATACAGAGAACTGATGGTTGCCACAGTGAAGGGGGGTGGGGAAGGGGAACTGGAGAAACAGGCTTCTGGTTATGGGACGAATAAGACACAGAAATAAAATGTACAGCATAGAGAACATAGTCGATGATGTTATAATAGCACTGTATGGTGACAGATATAACTATACTTGTGCTGAGCATAGCAGACTATATAGAGAAGTTTAATCACTATGTAGTACATCTGAAACTAATGTAATATTGTGTGTTGACTATACTCAAAAATTTTAAAAAATTACAAAAAAGGAAACAAAAATATTTATGTTGATTCCAAATTTTCACCATTTACTTCTATACAAAATTCTTATTCTCTTCCCTCTTAAATAGGGATAATAGTATTTTTCTATCCATCATAAGGTTAGTATAAGGACAGAATCAAATAATAGGGGCACCTGGGTGGCTCAGTCAGTTACGTGTCTGCCTATGGCTCAGGTCATGATCCCGGAGGCCCAGGAACGAGTCCTATATCGGGCTCCCTGCTCAGCGGGGAATCTGCTTCTCTCTCTGCTCCTCACCCCATTGATGCTCTCTCTCTCTTTCTCTCTCTCTCTCTCAAATGGATAAATAGAATCTTTAAAAAAAGAAAATCAAGTAATACTTAAGAGTAATTCCAATCAGGGAAAGCAAAGGACTATTGTGATTTCTCCTTTCAGGAAGGAGATATGCCTAGGCAGTAGGAAAATGAAATGGTCATTTTGTGCACACAAATGCAATAATGACACTGTGAAAATTCTCTGCTGTTCTACTCCATTAACTGTGAGTTCTATGCTTTACTATCCAAAAAAAAAATATGTAAGAAATTGTCATTTTGTTTAAAAATGAAACAGTCAGATTGCCAAAAATGCTGGCTAATTACAGAGTTGGTTTACAAAAAAGAATAATAATAAAATAAAGGGATAACCACAGATTGTGAAATTGTAGCTATGCTGTCCCAGGGCTGCTTGGCAGGGAGAATGGGAATTAAAGAGAAGAGTTAAACCTTTTTTGTACAAATAACAATGTATCAGTCAATGGTTCTATAAATACTTTGGTTAGACTTACACCTTAGCAGCAACATAAATCATATAAGCAAAGCTAAATACCTACTTCTGTCTTCTTTAAAAATCTGACTCAAGTATACAAATTATTGATCAACATAGATGGGTGATTAGGGATTTCTCATTAGATTCAGAGGGACATGATCACGTTTGTCTATACAGTAACTGGCAGGACAGCCCCATCCCCTTTTGAACTGGTACATTACTGCTGTGCTTGCTCTTGCAACACAGCGAAACCTCCAGCATCCCCCTCCCCTCATCTTTCCACACCTTGTCTGTCAAACAGACAAGCCTTCTTGGACTCTATAACTCTCAATGGCATCTCCATCTTCATTGCCTTGCAATGTAAAGTGTGCATAGAAGTGCCCCTCAAATAGTGATTCAGGTTTAGAATCATAGATTTTACATCTGGAAAGGGCATCAGGATTGACTGTTTCTCTGAGCATGTCAAGTGTTATATAGATCATTTCCATTTTCCCACTAGGCACAGGGAGAATTGAAGAATTAAATGACTTGTCCAGAGTCTCCCAGGTAGGAGACCAGAAACTGAGTTTTCTTTTTTTTTTTTTTTAAAGATTTTATTTATCTATTCGACAGAGATAGAGACAGCCAGCGAGAGAGGGAACACAGGTAGGGGGAGTGGGAGAGGAAGAAGCAGGCTCATAGCGGAGGAGCCTGATGTGGGGCTCGATCCCATAACGCCGGGATCACGCCCTGAGCCGAAGGCAGACGCTTAACGACCGTGCCACCCAGGCGCCCCAGAAACTGAGTTTTCTAATTCCTTGGGTAATAAAATATCAAAACTGATGAAGGTTTAAAAAATATATTTTGGAGAAAAGGGTAAAAATGTATCTGTCTTTTCACATAACTCTGCTTTGAGGATATTTTAAGTGAGCACAGCACTTTTATTACTACTTTACACGTAGGACAATATGTTCTGCCACCAAGTCTACACTGTTTTCCAGATTTATAAATTAACAACCCTGATGAGACGCATCTGTTTTCAGATAAAGACAACCTAAGAAAAATGAATTACAAAGTACTTTCTAGATGCATGCAAGTGTCCCTAAAGAAAATGCTAATAAGCAATGGGAAGACCAAAGCCAGGTGCCTGAGAATGGAAGACAGGGAGCTAAGTCATAAAAGGGAATCAGCCTTCAGTCTGGGGCTGCTGGGTCATGAGAAATTAAAAACAAATACAGAAGATAATCAGAGGAGTAAGAAAGAAGAAAAATGAAATGTGAGAAAGGCCACAAGAAAAAAAATGTGCGTATATATAACAACAAGAGAAAGCAAGAAGACTAGAACTCACCACAACAAACAAAAGGCAGAAGAGGAAATGGTATCAATTTTTAAAGTTCACATAAGAAAACATACCTACTTTTAATCAGATCCTCTCCATTTTCCCTCACAGCAATGTTCCATTTGGCTGGGCAGCTCGCTAACCGGTTGCACATGCCACCTCCTCTGTAACTTCCCTTAAATTATCCCTGGTTTGAATATCTTTTGGAAACTTTCAGTAAATGAAAACATTATTTTTCCTCCTTTTGAGTAATTCTCCCATAACTTAACAATGTAAGGATTTTTAAAACTCTTTTTAATTGCAAATAAATAGCTTCTATGATGCATAAATATTTTATAGCCATTAAATTTTTTCAATAGGGATTGTCGGCTGCTCACTGTGTGCCGGACCCTGTTTTAGGCACTGCATTCTTGCTGGCTTTCAGTCAAGCGGCTCTAAACACCTTTACATAAATTCAAGTAGCATTCACTTTTTGAAAAAAAGCATGTAATAGTTTTAGATCTGCAGAAAAGTTGAAAGGATAGAGCAGAGTTCCCATATATCTTTCACTCAGTTTCCCCATTGTTAATATCTGACATCGCTATGGTATATTTGCTACAACTAAGGATCCGATATTCAGACATTACTATTAACTAGACCCTACACTTTGTTTATTCATTTGTTTTCCCTAAGGTCCTTCTCACAGTCTCAGGATCTCACTCAGGACACATTACATGTAGTCATCATGTTTCCTTGGGCTTCTTTTGTCTGTGACAGTTGCTCAGACTTTCCTTGTTTTTAACAACCTTGACATTTTTGAGAAGTCCTGGTAAGGTGTTTTGTAGAATGTTCTTCAATGTTGGTTTATCTGAAGTTTCTGTCATAGAGTGAGGTTATGGGTTTTCAAAAGAATGTCACATAGGTATTTCAGAGGGCATATGACATCGAAGTGCTCTGCCACACCGATGTTTCCCTTGATCACTTGGTTAAGATAATGAGTGCCAGGTTTCTCCCCTGCAAGGCTACTATTTTTTCCTTTCCATATTCTATTCACTAAGCAAGCCACTAAGTCCAGCTAGCACTCAGGCCCTTCACCCTGCTGTCATGTCTTAAATTCTCACCAAATCAATGACTATGTTTTCCAAAGGAACTCCATAAAGGCAGCAAGTAGATATTAGGGCATTGTGGAACAGCCGTCGTAGAGAGGTATGGTATAAAAAAGATGACCCTTTTACATTGTATCAGCCCTTATTATTGTGACATTTAGAATGATTTCAAGAAACAGTAAACAAATAATAAACACATCTGAATCCCTCTTCATGTCAAAGTCCACCAAGAATGAAGTCCAAATCCCATTAACTGAAGGTTCATTCCTTCATTGGCTCAACAAAAGCAGTAGTGCGGGCAGCAGGGTTGCATTAAGGTGTTAGACGGAGCCCCTGCCCTCATGTGCTCAATGATCACTTTTATTTTAGAGAGAGGAATGTTAGTGACTTTGTCTATAAGAAGTAAGTCGATCTGGTTGAATTTAATTCATCAATTTTACTTAAGCCGAGCAGATGCTAATGAGTTAGAACCATATAAGGACTGAATTCATTGAAAGATCAGGTTTTAACTTGTCCTGTGCTAATCACTACAGGCTTTCTTCCTGCAAAGCTCCGTGAAAGCAGCTATAGCTGAGTGATTCAGGCCGTGGATCCTGATAGACAGCTGAGGCAGTGAAAATGTCACCCATCTCCCACATCACGTAAGCTGGGACCTCAACCCCCTTGATTATGCCAGGGAAGTGCTGGTGTTACCCCAACCATGAATGCTGAGGTATAAGCTATGGTACCACCTAGCCATATCATATAGCTGCAACCACACAACTTGGACCCCCAAATGTTTGCTTCTTTAACCATGAGTACTTGGCTGACGAACCAGGGCTAGAACAAAGGTTTCATCTAGTAAATTTCTATTGGATCTCAGTCCCTGATTGTGCCAGGGAGGAGCTGTTATTTTCCTGTCACTCAGTTCAAAGGTCTGAGGTTTCTCTTCTGGAGACTGACACTCAGGCCTTCTGGAGTCCCCGTGTACTGCTCCAAGATGCTATAGGCAGTGGGAAAATCACACACCTGCTAGTACTCCTATCTGAAAATTTCTCTTTTGTGAGGCCTGCTCTGGCAGTCCTAGTAGTGTGCTGGTTGGCTGTTGGTTCGGTTTCTATGGCATCTACCAACAATAGGAGGCATGGAGAGGTCACAACCCAAGGGCAAACTTTGCCAGAGGAGCCAAGACCTTGGGAGATGCCAACCTAAGGTACACTAGGATAGTCTAGATGGAATCCTCTTATATGGTAGCAGAAGAGCCCAGGAAAACATTACACAGTTAAAGACAGACCAATCTACCCTGAGTCTGGCAGTTATAGTAAACACAGACCAATCTACCTTGAGTCTACTCACCACAGTATGAGTATGGCCTTCCATGGCGCATTCTTATAGGAAAACAATTATTGAGAGATAACTACATGTCAGAAACTGTAATAGTAAGTACCAAGGATACAAAAATAGAGTCTCTGCTCCCAAGTAACTATGGCTGGTTAAGAAGATCAACTGTAAAGCAATAAATGTTATGATGGGTTAGGCATACAATGCTATGGTAGCAAAGAAGAAGAAATAGCAAACATATTTGAGAAAAGTCGGGGAGTACTTCACAGAGGAGGTGGTGGCATTTGATGTGTATCTCAAAGGGTGGGTCTATAACCCACTTGAGGAAATCTCATACAGGACCCTCCAAGCTGCATTCAGTTAAGACACATCTATTTTTCTATTATCTTAACTAGGTGGCTCGGTCAGTTAAACTTCACTCTTGATTTCAGCTCAGGTCATGATCTTAGGGTCATGAGATCAAACCCCACATCTGGCTCTGCAGAGCATGGAGCCTGCTTAAGATTCTCTCTCTCCCTTTGCCCCCCTCACCCTATTCACCCACTCTCTATATCTCTCTCTTAAAAAAGATACATCTATTTCTAGTTGGTGCATGATGCTTTTCTTGGAAACGGGGCTCTACATATACGGTGTGCCCTTGACATTTGCAAAGGAAACACCGTGAGATGTTTCAGAACACCTAAATTCACACATACTAATTAAGATATGGAGACCGAGTAATCAGTCAGTCTTACTGGCTAAGTACTTGTTTCTACACATGAATCATGTGTCAGCACACCTACAAATTTTCAAAGGTTGGACATGCAAATGCCACGAGTCTAGCATGCCTTACAGAAAGGTCTTCCAGGATGGTAGCAGGATCACCCAGTCCTCCAAAGAGGTGGTGATGCTGCAGGCCAGAGGATGACAGCCTCATTGTCTCCTAAGAAGATAGCTAGGGCCTTTGTGGCAGAGTTTGCTGCAAGCTTGGTTACCTGGAAGACAGAGCAGAAGCCACCTGGAAGGAGGAGATTGGTGTCTGGCCTCATGTGACATGACCCAGTGAGTCATCATGGGCCAAAATGGATTCCTGTCAGCTGGAAAGAATTAATGCATATATCATTTATTGAATACACTCACTGTGTTCTTGGCATAGTGCTAAGAGCATCACTTAACAACATTTACTTGTCACCAAAACCCTGTGTTAAGCACTATTATGTCTCCATTTCTGAGATGAGGAAACTGAGTTTGGAGAAGTTAATCAATAAACTCCAGGCCATACAAACTGGGAAGTGATAGAATGGGGGGTTAATCCAGGCTGTCTATCATCTAAACTCTGCTGTCAGCTTTTTGATCCTTCTTCATCCTCTAAGATAGGGGAGTATTAGTGGAGTTTGTGCAAAGAGGGAAAAGGCCAATACTCTTGAGGACTTGTGACTGGCTGGGGAGATGGTCTTCCACCAAGGCCTTTGCGATAATTACTTCCTGAGCAGCTCAGAAATTAAGGAAGGGCTCCCACACCAAGCATTGTCAGGAATCTAGTTTTTGTCTTTCACAGGTTGATGTGGCCCATGACAGGAATTATACACGTCAGGGCTGAATATATGTTACTAGAAATAGGTTACTTCAGGAAGTCAGATCTGTACAGTTAAAATAGAAGTGAAGGAAACTGGAAGTAAGATACAGCATTCTAATCTGTGGCTGAATCATGCACCATAATTGAGACTTCTCATTTCCCACTCTTTCCTTCTCCTTTCTGCAAATGTCTCCAACTGTGACTCATCATTTTTGCAGCAACACTACTCCTTCGTATTTCTTTTTCTTGTCTTGCTATTTTCTCCATCTACCCTGTCTTTGAACTTTTCTAGGAGTATTCTATTGATTACTGAAATTATCAAAGAGTAAGGCAGAGGAGACAGTTCTTGGGGAAGCAAAAGAAATCACATTAAATAAGTCAAGGTCTTCAGTCAAACCAGAAGTTATAATTTTGTTACTGATATTAATGAGGACATAATATACATGAATTTGTTCAACATATTTTCTAAGAACCTAATTTTTGGCTGAAACTATTCTAGGGGTTGGGGATATCAAAAGAAATAGGACACAAACCTTTTCAGGTATTAAGAACTGAATGTTTTTATCATCCTCAAATTCATATGTTAGAGGTGGTCCTTTGGGTAGTAATAAGGACATGAAGTGGAGCCTTTGTGAATGGGATTGGTGTCCTTGTAAGAAGGGCCATGGGAGAGATGCCCTACCTTCTCCTGCCATAAGAGGATACAATGAGAAGATAGACTTCTATGAGCCGGGCAGAGGGTCTGAACTGAACTGGCTCGTGCCTTGATTTTGGACTTCCCAGTCTGCACAATTGTGAGAAATATTTTGTTTAAGCCACCCGGCCTATGGTAATCTGTCAAAGCAGCCTGAGTTGACAGGACAATGGGTAGGTTGAGACATAAAAAGACAACATCAATAAAATGGGGTATCATGACAGATGTCTTTATCTCTATCAGTATCTCTAAACAGTTGCTACAGGAGCTCTTTATGCAACCCAGGAGTTCCAGGAAAGTTTCTGAAGGAAAAGATATCTGAGCCCATTCATTAAAGATTAAAATTAAGAGAAGGCAGAGAAGTGAGGGACAGGGGAGAGGGTGTTTCAGGCTTAGAGAATTCAGTAGATGAGCAAAACTACAGAAACATGGAACCAATAGTATGTTTGGAGAATTTAAGTAGTGCAATGTTGCTAGAAGACAAAGTTGAGGGGAGGGGGAGATAAGAGTAAGGCTGGGGAGATTGTCAGGACCACATTAGAGAAAGCTTTTATGTCAGTTAAGGAGCGTGTATTTCATCCTTTTGGTGATGGGATGATGGAATGGCCTAGAAGGATTTTAAGAAGGAGAATTCCCATAATCACATAGCATTTTAGAGAAATCACCTGGATGCCCAAGAGAAGGAGAGATCTGATGGGTGGAACACAAGAACCTGGGAGAGGTCTAGGGGACTTGCACTGGACCATCCTAGTGTGAACAGAACAGACGTAAAGCTATCTGCATTTGGGTATAGGAATTGTGTGAAGTGCCAAGAGGAATACAAATCTTTTCTGAGGATTTTCTTGAGTTGCTCTTTATGAATAGCAAAGGTGACCTAATGGGAATGTCAAAACCCTACAGAGGTCTTACTCCTCTATTTTCACAGACTCCTGCTGGCCTCCAATTCAGCCTTTTCTTCCTTTGCCATAGGTCCTGGGATTCGACAGGCTTTCTTTTCCAATAACTCTTGCATTCTCTTGGCTCTTTGGGAAACTTTTTCTCCAGTCTAAATGTGATATGGGTCTCAGCCTTCCTAAATATCTTCTTTGCTTTCTACCCAAAAGGCCAATAATACCTTTCCTTCACAACACTTAACCATGACTGTAATTAATTGATAATGCCAGCCCTACTTGATTAATGTCTCCCCTTCAGCCAGTCACTATTCTTTGTGGAAAACATCAGACATGAACAGATAAGCACTAAAAGGTATATAGGAGACAGATTGATGTGATCACAGAAAAACCAGGGAAAGGAAATTAGTAGGAATCCCAAGGCTGGGCAGCTAAATGCTGAGCCAAATCACACCAGGGTTACTGTGAGCTCAGAACTTCACCACTAAGACTGTTGCTACACTGCTGGGTTCAGAACACTGCTGGGACAGCATTCTTGATGATTTTCTAATTGTTTCTGAGCCATTTTCATGTGCCTACAAAGTTCACATTCCGAGAAGGGAGCGTGTCTGGTCCTGGCTACTAGGAGTTGAGAAAGGAAGGACTATCTTTCATTAACTTCCACAGTGGGAAGGTGGGAAGCAAGGTTCTCTCTTCCCCCTCCAACTCTTTGGGGTTTCTTGTCAAAAAAAATTAAAAGGGTATTTGAATTCTGAATTTTATATTTCCTTATCTCTATATTTTATCACACACACATGCACATACACACACACACGCACATATATTACACAGCTGGCTGACAGGAAGTTCCATGAGGGTAGAGAATGTTTCATTTTCATTCGCTGTCACATCCTCAGCACCAGGCAGAGTTCATACCAGACAAGGGCAGAGTAAGTACTCAGCAAATACTTCTTGGATGAATGTGAAAATAAATGAACGAATGTGCCCTCTTTAAAAAGGCACTATTTTATTTCTAATCACTATAGGATTTTAATAAATCTGAACTACTTGGTCCTAATCCACAGTTCCTGACATGAATAGACATGTTTTGAGAGAAGACATCCAGATGGCTAACAGACACATGAAAAGATGCTCAACATCACTCGGCCTCAGGGAAATGCAAATCAAAACCACAATGAGATACCACTTCACATCTGTTAGAATGGCTCAAATTAACAAGGCAGGAAACAATAGATGTGGGTGAGGATGCAGAGAAAGGGTAACCCCCATACTCTGTTGGGGGGAATGCAAACTGGTGCAGCCACTCTGGAGAACAGTATGGAGGTTCCTCAAAAAGTTAAAAATAGAACTATGTTATGACAGAATAATCACGATAACTAGGTATTTACCCAAAGGATATAAAAATACTGATTCAAAGAAACACCTATACTCGATGTCTATAGCAGCACTATCAACAACAACCAAATTATGTAAAGAGCCCAAATGACCATCAACTGATGAATGGATAAAGAGGGGGTGCAATGGAATATTACTCAGCCATCAAAAAGAAGGAAATCTTGCCATTTGCAACAAAGTGGATAGAGCTAGAGTGTATTATGCTAAGCGCAATAAATCAGTCAGAGAAGGAAAAGTACCATGTGATTTCACTCATATGTGGAATTATTTAACAGATGCACATAGGGGAAAGAAAAAAAAAAGAGAGAGGCAAACCATAAAACAGGCCCTTAATTATAGAGAACAAACTGAGGGTTGCTGGAGGGGAGGTCGGTGGGGTAGGGGTAAATGGCTGATGGGCATTAAGGAGGGAACTTGTTGTGATGAGCACTGGGTGCTGTATGTAAGTGACGAATCACTAAATTCTATTCCTGAAACCAATATTACACTATACATCAACTAGAATTTAAATAAGGACTTGAAACATTAGAGAAAAAATGTTGAATCTTGAGAAACAAAACAAAAACAAAAAGCAATCCAGTTGATAAAATCACAACTTTTCTCCAAATCCTTGGGCAAGAAATCCAAGGAATATTTATTTTAAAGAAAAAGAAATGTTTTTAAAATTAAAAAATTAATAAATAAACTACTTGGTCCTAATCTACAGTTCCTAACTCCCTTCGGAAACAGTACTTGGAACTGCTCCTGTCCTCTGCTTATTTCATGGGGTTTCCCAAGCTCGCCCCCCGCCCCTACTTCGGAACCTCAGACTTTAGCAAAGGTACCATAGACCACTTGGTCTGTGCTTACGCTTTCCCCTGGAAACTGATCAAAGCAATGTCATCAGCGTTCTTAAAGGCAACTGAGCTGTTTACCTTTCCTTGCTCTCCAGACTTGATAAGACCTGGCTCTGCAGAGGGAGAGAGCCTCTGGCGAGGGTGAGAGCCTGCAGCCCATTTCCCTCCAGAAGGCAGGGAGCACCCTGGGGCCTGTTTAAATGTGAGCTGGCAATGGATCTGGTACAAGTTTTGAGCTGCTTGGGGTTTGAAGCAGTTGTTTTCTCTGAGCAACAGCAATATTGAAATTCTGGGAAAACACAACAATGCTTGGGGATGGATTATCTATTCTTTGACATTCCGAATGTTTTAAAGTGTATGCTAGTTAGGCAAAGCCAAATATCAACAATATATAATATTTAGGACGCTGAAAACTGAAAAGTCATAACAAAACCTTATCTAAGACTCAAACACTATTGTTCAGCTGATGATATTGCAAGTCAGAAGATTTAATTAACATAAAGTGAGCAGTTTAAGACTATTAATCTGTCTTCAGAAATAACTCTCCTTCTGGAGGATTTCTTAATCTAAAGGATTTTGAAAACATGCATACACTTCAAAGACTCCACCAATGCCCGTGGTTTCTTGATGCATATTATCTGTGAACGTGTGCTTGCTAAGTTTTATTACATAAGGCTATATTTTAAAATTCCTCTAACTTCAGTTATTGGTAGTTGCTTGCTTTAACTGGGGTTCATAACTCTCCCTGCTGAGAATAAAACTTGTTGTCAGAATAAAGCACATTTGACTCTTTCTGAGCTGCCAAAATGTGAAGTCTTGTGGTTAGGTATTTTGGAAAACTGGCAGGTTTTGTTTACATATTGTGGTCTTTCTCCAAATTTATCCCACATCCCACACCCCGCAAGTCTTGGACCCCTTCCAATGTAATTGCTGTGGCACAAGTGCAAGGCGAAAAGGCTGCCACAGTTACCAGGTCCTTCCACCTCTGAGTCAGACATGGCCAGCGCCAGAAGAGCTTCCCTTGCCTTAAAGAAAAAAAAAAAAAAATGCTGACCTACAGAAATACCTGAATCTAATTTGCTGTACAAATGGAAGCCTTTTCTTCTCTAGATTGGATGCAGAGAATTGTTTTTCGATGTTTATAATTTAACAATTGCTTAGAGCCTTTCATCTGAAAGCAATTTACGCATGTTGGGCCCAATTATCCTAACATGCTTAAAGCTTACCAGTATTTTTCCTCTTTGACCTTGGTGCATTAGTCTCATTGGACAGGGCCCTTATACCCACGGCAAACCTTAAACCTAATCATGGAAGTGCTTTATGGATTAAGATGCTAAAAGATCCTTCTTGCCAAGGAAAGGATGATATCTTGGAAAAATGACCTTGTTTCTACATGTTCTTCCTACAGAGGTGAAAAGCTTTGGTTTTCAAATAAATTCAACCATTTCATATAATATTCATCCAGAAGAGACGTTGAGTCATGAACCCACACTCATTTTCTGTTACCGTGATTTTGGAAGAAAGCAATGTGTCTCATCGGCAGCCAACGTGTTATCTTAATCTGGTGCAATCCAGCAGTCCAGAGCCACGCACTCCAGCTTTTTGTGAAGATGTCTTATTCAGTCCATTCATTCATTCAAGAAATATTTCTTGAGTCCTTACTCTGTGTCAGGCACGATGCTAGATATGGAAAAGCAAGCTACTTGTGTGTCCAAGAGCTAATGATTCTGAGGTAATACACACACCACCAGTTCAACGTAATGCTATGATAACCACTCTGATGGGAAAACTCAGCTCGAGAAAGGGCATCTGACCAAGATGCATGACATGAAGGAGGGCTTCCAAAAGAAGTGGGAGATAACATGAGGCATGAACTTGCGTTAGATGAAAACACGGGAGGAAGGGTGTTCTGGGACAGTAAGTGGTGGCATGTTTGAAAGCCCAGCACTCCTGTGTTTGAGAAACTGGAAAAGTTTCATTTAGCTGAAGGGTAGAGTTTAGGGTTTCTTGTGGTAAAAGATTTTGCTGAGAGATAAGTAGAATCCAGTTCATTAGGACCTTGTAAACCCGAAGAAGGAGTTCGGACATTTTCCTAAAGGAAATGGGGGAGCCGAGAGAGGAGTGGACACAGGGAATGGCGGGGATTGATTGCACTTTTGTAATGAATGTTTCCACTGCAGTGTGTGGGGTAGATTGGATGGGGATTGAAGCTGGACCTCTGCTATCATGAAGGAGAAGGATGTTGGTTGTTCTGAATCAGAGTGGTGACCTGGAAGGTAAAGAGATGTTATTCAAATGAGAATCAGTTGGGCGAACCTGTGGCAGTGACGGATCCCTGTGGTGTGAGAGACATCAGAGTCAAGGATAAGGCTTAGGTTTTGCTTAGTCATTTCCTGCTGTCACAAATATAGCACCATTGGCCCAAAGTTCATGAATTCTCCTAGGTAATTAATTTTGGGGAACATCACTGCATGGGGTCTTCTTCATCCTCTGCACTCTTCAGAGTATTCAAAATATCAGACACCTAGATATTCTTGCATGGGTAATAAGCAAATTAACAGAAACCTAAAATACAACAGACCAACTGTTTGAAATGCTAAGGGGCATAAGCCCTGAAAAATTTTACGTAGCTAATTCTGTGAATAGAGTCAAGGTCATATGCAAACATGAACTTTCAGCTGGTAAATGACAGAGCAGACAAAGGTCTGGAGCACAATGTTCAGTGTTTAGCATCCATATTTGTGTCGTCGCCTTTGGGTCGTCAAGCTGTGTCAGAGCCCTAGGGTCCCGTAGAGGTGTCTTTGCCCTGCGTCACCCCCACCCCTCCTGGCCCACACTCACACCCAATCCCAGCATCCTAGCATTTATTGTGTCCTACAATGGAGATCTGCGGGGTATTGCATTTGATAAAAAAATCACAGGAAAATGTTCGAAAGTCACTATTCTTTAACAACTGTCTTTCTCAAGCTCTGAGCGTTCCTGGCTCTGGGAAGGTCATTGTATCTCTTGAGCTCCAGTTTTCTCAGCTGCAAAATGAGAGCACAATTTTCTCTACTATGTCATAGACTCCTTGAGATGATCTAATGAGGTTATTTGTGTTACAGTGCATCTTAAGAATCAACTTTCCTGAGGTATAATTTTATGTGCAATAAACAATCCATTTAAAGTATACAATTTTACAAGTTTTGCCAAGGTATGCACCTGTGAAACCATCGCCACAATCAAATTACAGAATATTTTCATCACTCTAGAAGAATCTTTGTACTCCTTTGCAGTCCATCCCTCCTGCTCCTCCTCCTGAACCCCCGCCCCCACTCTGAAACTTTCATCTGCTTTCTGTCACTATAGATTAGTTTCTGTTTTCTAGTATTTTATGTAAATGAAATCGTACAGGGTGTACTATTTGCCCCTGGCTTTTTTCATGTAGTGTGACAATTCTGAGACTCCTTCATTTGCTGGAACAGTGAATCATTTCTTTTTATTGCTGAGTAGTATTCCATTGTATGGATGTGAATTTTATCTATTTGCTTGTTGATGGACATTTAGATTATTTCCTGCTTTTGGCTATTGTGAATATACCTGCCGTGAACATTTGTGTACAAGTTTTCGTATAAACTTGAAGTACTATTTGAACTGTAAGATGTCATTTAATATAAACTTTCATGATCCAGATGTTAAAATAGTTCTGGCTTTTACAGGAAATTTGTCTCAGGTAAGAGCGATTTTTGTTTATTGATTTCTTGGGACCAAACACGAAGTTAACGCATAGAGCATTTCTCTGAATGCTGTCAATAGCCTCGTTTCAAAAGAATTTGCAACATTTCTTATTATAGACATGTGAGAATAAAATTTATTTGAAATATAGAATTGCAAAGTGATATAAATTTTTAAAACATTATAAAGCCCATTGTAAAAAGGTTTTAATCAATATATGTTTGTACGCCAGGCTGATATTCCCTTGACACATGTACCGAAGTCCCTTTGGCTCCCAGAGATCTGTGCCCATAAACTGAGAAAGGAAGATATGCAGCATTTGTGTTAATGACAATAGAGTTATTGTTCGGATCAAAGGCATCTCACTGGGGCCTTGCTTGGGGAGTCAGTATTGACATCTTACTTGCTCTTTGACTACTGAACTTAAAGGAATATCTATTTGATTCTGGCCTCATCTTTTGAAATCTTCTCAAGTTCTGTTGTTCCTAAGGAGGTAGATATAAACTGAAATATATAGTTATTGATTTTCTAAGGATCAAATAAATCCAATCCTCACCTCCTCCTTGAAGCTCTTCCAGATTGCCAAGAAATGTAATTTTATCCTTACCCTTCCCTTATGTGGAAACAATGCTTTCCTTGTTCAGTAATGTTATGTGAAATTCTCTAATATAAATTTTTATTTATTTTTATTTTTTATTTTTTTAAAGATTTTATTTATTTTTTGACAGAGATAGAGACAGCCAGTGAGAGAGGGAACACAAGCAGGGGGAGCGGGAGAGGAAGAAGCAGGCTCATAGCAGAGGAGCCTGATGTGGGGCTCGATCCCATAATGCCGGGATCACGCCCTGAGCCGAAGGCAGACGCCTAACTGCTGTGCCACCCAGGCGCCCCAAATTTTTATTTTCTATTCCAAACTTTCTGACTCTCATCTTTTCTTTGTTAAAAAAGCAGAAGTCATTCCATATATTTCGGATAACCATTAGCTGATCCAGGGCAGCAGTCCTGAAACTGTTTTCAAGCCCCGTACATGCTTAAAAATGACTGGGCACCCCAAAGCACTTTTGATTATATGACATATCTTTCAATATTCAACCTATAAGGTCTTAAAGCTGAGAAAGGCCTTAAAGTATTTGTTTATTAATTCATTAAAAAATAAATCCATTACCTGTTCAAATCAATAATGTATTTCAGGAAAATATTTTCTAAAGCAAAAATTCAATGAGAAAATGTAGTGGTATTGTTTAACATTTTCAAAAAAATCTCTTTAATGTATAGCTAATACACAACGTTTTATACCTGCTTCTGCATTCAATCTGTAATATCATGTCTCATGTGACCTCTGAGACAATTCTCAATGCTAATGAAAGAAGGAGAGTGAAAACATCAGAAAATGTCTTGGTAGAATTATGAAAATAGTTTTAACCCTGCAGATCCCCTGAAATATTTGGGAGATACCCTTCCCTCCCCAGAGTTTCTTGGATGAATTCTGAAAATTGCTGTTCTTGTTATACCATTACGGTATAATGAATGCTTTACCAGCAAACATATCTGTTCAATGTAAATAAAGTTAATGGAAAGCAGCATGCTTGGATTTTTTTATTTGTCAAGGCTTCATAATCAGTTATCACTAAATAGCTCATTTGTTGATGATTTTGTAGCTGGTTCTGCTGTTAGCTATCTGGGTGAGTGAGGCTCTCTAGGTATATAGATATACAAATATATGCAGCAGGGTGAGAAAACCTCTCTGTGCAAACTCTCACAGAACTTAACACAGTACATTGTAATAATTTTTTTTTTATTGTCTTAACTGGCAATACCGGCTTAACTTTGTGGACAGCTGCTCGTGTCTTTTTATCAATGTAATCTCATCGTCCAACATCCATTCCTGGATCCTTAGTGTAAAATTTGTTGAATGAGATAGATGAGGATAGCCCACAGACTAACTGGTGATGAATCTAACTATATGGTATGACATTAATACTTTATTGAAAAAATTAGTTCCAACTTAAGGTGACAAACATTAAAAATTGGAGTGCACAGGTATCCAAGCACACATTGCTACCTGTCTTCCAACTTGGCTGGTGCTGAAGTGGGCATTGCTGCGATGGAGTGCCCTTGGGAACAGTTTTGTGGGTTTTTTTTTTTTAAGATTTATTTATGTATTTGAGAGCGAATGAGAGCATGGAGGGGAGGGGCAGAGGGAGAGGGAGAGAGTCTTCAGCAGGCTCCCAGCTGAGCTTGATCCCATGACCCCAAGATCATGACCTGAGCCAAAACCAAGAGTCAATGCCCAACCAACTGTGCCACCCAGGTGCCCCGGGAGCAGTTTTTAAGAGAGGAGTTTCAGAGCATAACCAGAGGTCAATTTGAGCAAGATCTTCCAAACGCAGCAAACCAGACAAAAAGAGAACAGAATGAGGTGAAACAGGATTCCAGCACTAAGAGTGATTTGGAAATACTAAGTAGGCAAGAAATAGGAAAAAAGGGGGGGGCCAGAAAAATAGATGAGGGAGTGTAAGGAGGGGTGTGGCCTTGGCCAAGATATGGTATGTGAAGACACAAGAGTAGAGAGAGAGTTTGATTTAGGACAGATCTTCCCTGACAGCACTCATCCGTTAAAGCATACTTTTATGTATAAGCCATGT
The DNA here is from genome assembly GCF_002007445.2 of Ailuropoda melanoleuca. NCBI lineage: Eukaryota > Metazoa > Chordata > Mammalia > Carnivora > Ursidae > Ailuropoda > Ailuropoda melanoleuca. The sequence continues at coordinate 113,748,885 of NC_048224.1, read as the reverse complement.
GTCCCTGCCTTGATTAAGTCTCAAATGGCCAGCATCTCATGACAAATTATTGATGATTTGTGAATCTTTAACTTAATGACATTTGATGCCATATTAATACAAAACTATCCACTGGGTTCCTAGACACTCAGCTGGCTCTCTAGATTTAGCATTCTTGAGTCCTTCTTTCCTTCCTTCCTTCTTTTTTTTTCCTTCCTTCCTTCCTTCCTTCCTTCCTTCCTTCCTTCCTTCCTTCCATCCTTCCTCCCTCCCTCCCTCCCTTCCCTTTCC